>NC_092866.1:26559666-26624694 GCF_032062135.1 Pyxicephalus adspersus
ACCACACGGAGGAACCACACACGGAGTCACCCACCGCACCACGCGATTCTGGTAAGTATCATTTCATTTTTACCTAAAAAGGGGGGGCTGTCTTATTTGATGGCCCTGCCTTATCATCGGGGAAACACGGTATTAATCCTGTGGACTACCAGAACACCCAGATTCTTCACAATAATTGACTTTCAAAATTTTACTGCCTTAGAATAATTGATGCATATTTGTGCTTAATCTCTAAAAACACACCTTTACATTTTTTTTTGTTCAATAATTTTTTATTGCGATTTTTCAGTTCTTGTAACATTACAAAAAAAAGAGGGGAAGAAATAGACAAACCAATGTAGGCAAATGGTACATTATGTTATATGTTTCCCCATTACAAAAGGGGGAAACATACTGTATAGCATAAAAATACTGTGGAGGCCAATGAAAAGCGCCAACCCCCAGGGAGTAGAATATATGAAAACAAAGTAAACCAGTAATATAATCTATAAAAAGGGGGAGGGAAGTGGGATAAAAACAAGGGAAAGGTGGGTGGGAACCCCATATTCAACTAGTTACCAAAAATCTTAGGTCCTCACAGTCTATTAGGTCTAATCATAGATTAAGTAGCCTAGCATCAATATTAAGCAAGCTATGGTGGTCTAGCCACTGTGACCATAAACATATTTTACAAAAGCCAGAGAGGGGGTCCCGTGTATTTGAGGTCATCCTCTCAAGAGTCATTGTATCCATAACCCTGGACATCAACACCTCAAAATTCAATGAGGGTTTCTTTCAGGCTGCTGCTATCATCTGTCTCTTGACGAGGAAGACAGAAGATACCAATTTGCGGGAGTGTCTACGCAAGGAAGGGATAGGAAGGGAACATATTTTACAAAAGCCAGAGAGGGGGTCCTGTGCAATTGTGATCATCCTCCCAAGAGTCATTGTATCCGTAACCCTGGACACCACCACCTCAAAATTCAATGAGGGTTTCTTTCAGGCTGCTGCTATCGTCTGTCTCGAGGTGAGGAAGACAAAAGATACCAATTTGCGGGAGTGTCTTTGCAAGGAAGGGATAGGCTTATGCATAATGGGCTTCCCATGAGGACCTACAATACTGTTTGCTTGTGGTTGTAGACACAAATCCCCCAAAGACACTTTTTCAGAGCCCCTGGGGTAAACTTATCTCTCAGAAGTCATATACTTATCTCTCAGAAGTCATATACCAGCGAAACATTAAGTTATATGCATTTTCCTGTGCCAAAATGTTAGAAGAGCATTTGGCCACCGCCAGCCAAATCTCCCCCCATTCCTCAGGAGTTAAGGTGTTACCCAACTCAGCTCCCCATTTCTCCTCATAAGGTAGTTTCTGGGTACCAGCTGTAACTAAATATGCATAAAGCATGGATACCAGCCCCACTGATGTTGGGTTACGAAGACAACAAGATTCAAAAGCAGTAAGGTGGCAGGAACAGCCTGGACAGTTTCGGAGCAAGGACAAAAAGAAATGGGGGAGAGAGGGAAGAGACCAATGATCCTGTAAATAAGTAAAAGATTTCATACCTGTGAATGTATGTAGTGCGTACAGACTTCCCGGATCACCAGTGAGAGGCTAGAGGATTCTCAAGTGCTGGTAAGAACAATGAGCAGTCCAAAATCTCAATCACAGGGAGATGTGGGGAGGCTCAACCCGCCGAAAACTTTACTCTGTCCCACAAGGGTCTGCAATCGGGGGTCGCTTAAATACAGGGGTCCATATAAAGTTATGAATCAGTATAATTGTTATTCTAGTTCTGGAACCTTTTCTTTGTTGGATCAGGGCCGCTATTGATGTAAAGGGGTTACAGATCTCAGGGAAGGAACACAAAGTGGCCCCCTTTGCGGACAATCTCCTTTTTGTGGTAACAAACCCGGTGATGACCCTCCCAAATTTACTTAAGGAACTACAAGAGTACCGTAATCTGTCCAATTTTAAAGTGAATCATTCCAAATGTGCAGCCCTGGATATCTCCCTCCTCCACACCACTAAAAGCCAGTTGGTGGAGAACTTCCCATATAAATGGGAAGAGCCTGCTATTAAATACCTGGGAGTCATGATCCCCAAAAATCTCCTTTTCATCTATCGCCTTAATTTTTCGCCTCGCCTTTTGACGATGACCAAAGAATTGGAGCAGTGGAATAACCGCTCCTACTCATGGTTTGGTAGGATACAGGTCATTAAAATGAACCCATTCCTAGGTTTCTATATCTAGTTCAGTCCCTGCCCATATTGCTACCTCACTGTTTCTTTAAACAACTGCACACAAAAATCTTTAAATTTATCTGGAGTAACAAGAGCCCTCGCATAAATAGAAAACTACTCTTTAGAAGCAAATCTGAGGGGGGCCTGGGAGTACCAAACCTGAATTTGTACTACGGAGCCGCACATTTAGTTAGAACCATTAATTGGGGTGCAGATGGTAACTCTAAATTGTGGGTGCAGACGGAACAGGCGTGTAGCACCATTCCCCCTCAAACATTACCATGGATCCCTGTGCCAAATCAGTATATTGATAGGGCCCACCCCACTTTACTGGCCACCATCTTGGTCTGTAGGAAATACTTTGATTGTGAAGCAATCTCACCACATCCTAGCCCCCTTACCCCAATTCTGGATAACCCAGATTTTACTCCTGGCATGGTACAGGGGGGGGGTTTGACTCACTCAGAGAAAAGGGACTAACTGGGGCTAGACATTTTGTAGCAGGAAGGTTTTTGTATACTCTAACTGACCTAGTTAACCCTTGTCTTCTCTATGGGCTGGATTTTTGGAAAGCGGCGCAACTGTCTCACTTTCCTAAATAGCTGAAGATAGATGTAGGATATGGCAGACAGCTTACAGTTTTTGAGAGAATGTTTAGTGGGGAAAGGAACTCCCGCCATGCCCAAACGGCTCTGTACTCTCTGCTGAACATGACACCAGATGATTACATACCTACCTATTTGAAAGGATGGGAAAGGGAACTGCGAATGAGTTTCACTCAGAACCAAAGGGACCAAGTGATGAGATACTGTCACAAAAGTTTAATGCATAGCATCTCTCAAGAAACGGGGTAAAAAATTTTGACACGTTGGTATAAATTGACACCCCTGATAAATTGCACGTTGTATTTCCTGCTGTACCAGATGTATGCTGGAGGTGTGGAAATCATAGAGGCACAATTCTGCATATTTTCTGGTCGTGCCCGTGGCTAACTGGGTTTTGGCAGGGGGTGCGGAAGGTATGCCAGGATTTGGCGGTGAGAACAATACCCTACGACCCGGGGTTCTTCCTTCTTCACCTTAATGATTGGCCCCAGAAGGCCTATGACAAATCTGTGGTAAAACTTGTGGTAAATGCTGCCAGAGCCTGCATTCTGAGTTTGTAGAGAAAGCCCACAGGCCCATCCATGGGTATGTGGATATGTAAAGTGAATGAGATTAGGTTGATGGAGGATTTAACTGCCAACATATATAAACAAAGTGGGAAATTCCTTGATGTCTGGTCACCCTGGCTAATGTTTCAGGAATCAGCTGAATATAAAAACATGTTGGGAGAGCAGACTGGAAGGACAGGATAAACCGCTAGGGTTTTTCCAGTATTCCATTTAAAGGGTTCCGAGAGGAGTGGGAGATGAGTGTCTGATAACAGAAGGGAAGGGTTTTGTGATGTTTGACATACTTTTGCAGGTAAATGGTAGTGTTATTGAATTTTTGATTTTTGATATGGATAATTTTAGTTATTGAAATGTAAGGGTTCTATTCTCTTGGTTATAGTGTTTTGCTTTGTTCTGTTTGTATGTTTGTATGTCTTATTGATGATTGGTACAATATGTACTAGACCAACACCCCTTTTGATTGTATTAATGTGATTGCTGTTTGTTCTGTTTTTATTATGAAAGAACAAAATTAATAAAAGTAAAATGTTTAAAAAACAAAAATATCAGGATGAGCTAGAAGTGAATCGTGAATCACACAAAGTACACCTGGGCATAACTTGGAGTGTTTGAATTTAGGGTGGGAATGTCACACTTACCTCATCTCTCTCCTGCACGTGCGGGCAGTTCTGGCTCTTGGCATGCCTACGTTCCCAAGATTTATAAGCTTTGTTCAACCCACTGGCCAATCAGGAAATAGCCTCTTAATCATCCCTGGCTATTTAGCTAGCTCAGACACAGCACTCAGTGTTCGTGCAACATTTCTCCACTAGTGCCAAGGCACTAGTTCTGTTGAGCTAGTTCCTATACACCTGTTGCTTAATCCAGCATTTCCTCTGTCCAGCACTTGTGTTAACCCCTTGCCGCCCAGTCTGTGTTTCCAGCTCATTCCTTTGTGCTGTTCCAGTGTTCTTCTCAGTTGATATTCTTGTGTCACTTGCGCCTCCTGTTGCTTCCAGTGTCCCCTGTGTTCCCTGTGTCCAGAGTGGCCCCTATGTCACTGGTGTCTGTCTACTGGATTCCTGGTAATTGACCCCTGGCTTGTGACCTAACCTCTTTGATTGCTGCCTGCCTCGACCCTGGCCTTTCTTAACTATTGTTCAGCTTCGTGATTCGGATCAGATCCACGAACGATGAATGATGCAGGCTGTACACACGCCAGATTCTCGCCCGATATCCGCCCTGAGCCGGATGTATGTGTGTGTGTATGTAGCTTAAGGCTCTGAACATTTAAAGTTTATAACTTGAGAGCCATGACTCAACCTGTAGAAGAACTACAATCCATGGAACAGTTAACTGACCACAGTGGTAAGGGGGGCTAACACAAAAGGTAGTAGGAAGGAGAAAGAGAAAAAAAAAATGAAAAGGAAACAATAACATAAACCCTCCATATGGAAGAGACAACAAATAAACCAAGGCCTAAGGCCTGCAAATAAGTCTTAGAGTATGGAGCACTACCCTTGCCATGCCAGTAAGGGAGTGTCATCCTCCGTTGTGGGGACATTTTATAGTTTATTTTGGGTGCACTGCCAAATTAACTATAAAAACATCTATGAAGATACTACCAAAAGTGCACATAAACCATCTCCTAATCGAATGAGAACAAACACCCCTAACCGAAAAAAAAGGAAAAAGAAAGAGACACAGCAAGAGCCCCGAAACAGCGAGATAGTAGTAGACAGCTTGAGTGTACATCATTCAGACCCAGTTTGGGGGTCAGTCCGCATGTCGAGAAAGGAAGGGTGCAGAGAGGTAAATCTAAACCTTTAAAAAACAAAAACAATAGGACATTTATCCAATCAAAAACTAATGAAACTAAGATGAGAAGATGCTGCTTCACCAGGTATGTAATCGAAGATGATCTGAAGACTTGAATCAACCGGGTGACTTGGACTTGGGATCCCAGGCAGGATAAAGTATGTGAACGGAGGTGGGTTTTTGCAGGTGAGGCAAGCTGGGCCAGTGGAGTGGTCAAAGGTGGGTCACTTCGACAAAAATGTTCAGATGGAGCCACTAGGAGTTCTAAAACCTGGAAAGATTGCTGAGTATCCTCTGGCGTTTAAAGTTGGTATAGACAGCCCGGTAATTAAAATAGGAGCTTAAACGTATATCCCTATAGGTATCTGATACCGTTATCAAGCAGAATAAACAAGTGAGGCTGAAGAGTGTGTCTTTACACCAACGTAGATTGCGCCAGGTCGATGTATATGCTGTACGCAGAGCCTTGGAACTTGAGTGGATTGGAGTTGTAGGCCATCTGTAGAAGTTACTACAAAAAGGCAATTTTACAATAACATCCCAAACTGGGCCCTCAGATTTTTTAGGACTCATGGCTCTTTGAACTCTATCCATTTCAAGCTTTTCCACAGTGATATCGAGCAACTCTTGGAAAAGAGCCATTACATAAACCTAAAGGTCTACGATGGTTTCAGGGAGGCCCCGGATTCCCAAGTCCTCCAGTTGAACTTTAAGAAACACAATCTCTACAAGCTTCCTCCAGTTCCTGGTCCTGGCCTTCCAACACCATGGTCACCATGGCCTCTGGCAGGAATCCAGGCTGTCTTTCGACTCCAGCAGGGGTGAAGATGGCACTGGCAGTTCTGTAGGGGAGGCAGACGCCGTCTTGAAAGTTGAGGCTGTGCCACAAGAGGTGCCCACTGTAGCGAATTCGTGGCATGTTTTTTATTCAAAGGATTCTTGAACTGCCCATGGAACTCAAGCCAAGTAGGTAGAGTAGAAAGTTTCGATAAATAAGTTGTTAACAGCACAGGTAGCCCGCGTATGGAGCCAGCTCAGACCATGGCTACCTTGCTTTGCTGTGTGCATGCGCATGTTTTTGCAAAAACCATGTTATACCTTTAGCCACTCCTTTCTAAGTTTTTCCTAAAGTAGATTTGCTTAACAACTTTAGTCTGTTGTGACTGTTTCTTACATGCTATTATGTGATAGTATTAAAATTTCTTAATTACACAAGTTCATATGTAAGTTGATCCTACTCGAATAAAGGCACCATTGCCTATTCATTGGTACCCAGCCAGTCATTAAATAGTCTCTAAAAATGTAAAATAATGCATTCAAAATATTAGCTAAACTCTTTTAAGACTCATGGATACAAGACATCTGATCCACATATTTTATTCATTTTATTTTGCATTTCTTTTGTGGACTATTCAGACTTGAGGTTTTTGACCATATTTATGTTAACGTGTATTGCAGTAAGACATTGTAAAAATTTTAAATGAACTTCTAATGTTTAGAGACAATTATCTGGCCGCGATCCTGTGCTGTAGGGCAACGCAAGAGAGCATGCCCCATCTATTCTTTTTGGCATCGCTTGCAGCAGCAGGGAGGATCAGGCAAATAGCTGTCAGTCCTCTGTTTTGCAGCCTGCGGTGAAGACTATGGCATTAGATTGGGGAACTGGAGTCTGGGGAGTACTGCTGCTGGACAAAGACATTTCAGCCACAGCACCAAAACAAATGATCTACAGATCTAAATTTTTAAATGCAGCACACTGAAAGACAAAAATAGTACATATCTGTGTATTGTGGCACCTTGAAATGCATGTGCATTGTGGTTCACTGGCACAAATGGCACAAACTGCAGATTGTTTTGTGCATTACTGTGTGCTGGGGTAACACTTTGTTAAATGGACAGATAAGAATTTACTTTCATATAGAAGATTTATGCATGTTCTGCAAACAACATGATAAAAGGTCTATAAAATATATTTTTAGTGGACAAAAAAATACTGTGTATATTTATTTACTACATGCTACTTTGTAGCTTTTAACTGCTGTTTTTTTAAAGGTAGAATTAGTATGAATTCTGCCAAAAAATATCACACTTTTGGGGAAAATACCATTTGGAGTCTATTTGGAGTCATTAAAGCATTCACATGCAATAAAGTTTAATTATTTTTTATACCTGTTTTGGGCCCCTGTTGGCTGGCCTTCTTGCAGCAGCACATTTTGTACCACCCTATGTCTGTCCCTGCTTCCTTTATTTTCTTTGCCTCATTGGCTTAGTACAGCTAATTTAATGAAGCTATTTTTACAACCATCATATATACATACAGGATTTTCACACCAAGGGTGGTTGCATAGCATTTTTCAAGACATATTTACCAATTGTGCAACGGTAGACCATGCCTGCTTAAAATGTGTTGTTGTTTTTCATCATCACAATTTGGACAGAGCATTGTCATCTTTCAACATCAAGTTCCGGAAAAAAGACCTATTTACACTATTACCCGGGATTGTTTAATGAACACAAAACAGAGCATATGGCTCTGTGAGTACTACTCACAAATATTCATATTCAAATTGAGCTATACATGTAAAATAAGATTTTACAAATCTTTTGCGAGCCTAAACCAAATATCACTGCATCCAGTACTATCTAATAATGGCTGATACATTTCTGGGGTCTCCCCATGCTTTAAGGGTCTACTGCATTCACACAAAACACTGTTTTGTGTTTTTACCAAGTCTGTAATAGAAGCTGTCAGCCATTACAACTCACTAACTACCAAAGACAGAACACTGACTACCACTATAAAGGCACATTTACCATACATTTAGTGCAAATACTTTTAATTACTAGTATAATGAGACACTCTGACAAAGGGGTTTGCTGATCACCAATAGGAGGGCAAACTGTCTTGCATGGGCTTTTCAGGCTTTATATGTATTTACTATAACAACATATTTTCAAAGATACAAACTTTTTTCTTCTTTAAATAACAATTTTTTTATTAATACAAAAACATTTTTTTAAACAAACCACACAACATCATGTACTAAAACTATGATTATGAAATGATTGCATAATATTTCCCCTCATTAGCCAGTCAAGGCAAGGGGAATAACATTTTCTTTAGAGCTCAATGGTACATATGGGTGATTAAAATTTAGGTTGCCAGATAACATAAATATGTCTGGTTTTCACTATTTGTTATTTTCACATTCACAGTTCTTTTTTTCTCTGCACATTTCGCGTTTAAGCGTCCTCAGGAAAAACAATTATTTGCAACAATAATTGCAAATAAAAATTAACAAAAATTATTTGCATATCTCATGGTACATACAGTATATTACTATCAACATAATAAAGAACATAGAATATAATATATCATAACAAACAGAAAAATAAAATAAAAATGTGAACTTTAGGATATCTGTCAAGCAGTTTATTGAGGCACCAATAATAATAAACCAAATATTATTGAAAAAGGGGACCACTTCTGATGGGAGCATGTTGTTGATGCATTTGCTAAAAATCCTAAAAAAATCTCCTTAAAGAAATCTCCAATAGATATCTGGGGAGCAGAGAGCTCCCTATTCATCATATTATGATTTTATTTAGAATGGAGGTGATCGGGAATAATATTCACCCAATTTATTTTTTAAATAAAATTTTAATATTGTATAATATGAAGGCCCAAATACCAATTAAATCTCTCCATTCACTTTTAAAGTTTGCCTTCTATCTTTTCAGCAGGAAGAATTCTATTATATGTATCGGGTCACACTGGCAGTAACACTGAAAATTGGCACACATGTGGCAAGTGACATCATATTCACTATTTCAAACAAGCTGCAGCCTATTACACTCTCTAAAATGGGGTTGAAGTGTAAAGTGAAGTTGCATTTAAAAGCAATTGTGTTTTTTTAACACAATCACTTCATTTCAGGGGCTCCGAAGTAATTGGACAAATTCAAAAGCTGAAAATAAAATGTTAATTTCTAATACTTGGTTGAAAACCATTTGCTAGCAATGACAGCCTGTAGTCTTGAACTCATGGACATCACCAGATGCTGGGTTTCCTCCTTTTTAATGCTCTGCCAGGCCTTTACTGCAGCGGCTTCCATTTGCTGTTTGTGGGCCTTTCTTTCCGAAGTTTAGTCTTCAACAAGTGAAATGCATGCTCAATTGGGTTCAGATCAAGTTACCAACTCGGCCATTCAAAAATATTCCACTTCTTTGATTTAATAAACTCCTGGATTGCTTTGGCCTTGTATGTTTTAGCTGGATTTGAGCAGACAGTATGTCTCTGTACACCTCACAATTCATTTGCCCGCTTCTGTGCTGTGTCACATCATGGATAAACACTAGTGTCCCAGTGCCACTGGCAGCCATGCATGCCCAAACCATCACACTGACTCCGCCATGTATTACAGAGGATGCGGTATGCTTTGGATCATGAGCTGTTCCACGCCTTCTCCATACTTTTTTCTTGCTATCATTCTGGTAAAGGTTGATCTTGGTTTCATCTGTCCAAGTAATGTTTTTCCAGAACTGTGATGGCTTTTTTAGATGTTTTTTTTTTTTTTTTAGCAAAGTCCAATCTAGCCTTTTTATTCTTGAGGCATATGAAACGTGCAAGACACACCTTGCAGGGCACCTTCTGTATTTACTTTCATGCAGTCTTCTCTTTATGGTAGACTTGGATATCGATACGCCTACCTCCTGGAGAGTGATGTTCACTTGGTTGGCTGTTGTGAAGGGGTTTCTTTACCATGGAAATTATTCTGCGATCATCCACCACTGTTGTCTTCCGTGGACGTCCAGGTCTTTTGGCATTGCTGAGTTCACCATTGCTTTGTTTCTTTCTCATGATGTACCAAACTGTAGATTTTGTCACTCCTAATATTGTAGCAATTTCTCAGATGGGTTTTTTCTGTTTTTGCAGCTTAAGGATGGCTTGTTTCACGTGCATGGAGAGCTGCTTTGAACGCATGTTGTCTGTTCACAGAAAAATCTTCCACATCCAAGCACCCCCCTCAAATCAACTCCAGGCCTTTTATCTGCTTAATTGATAATGACATAACGAGGGAAATGCCCACACCAGCCCATGAAATAGTCTTTGAGTCAATTGTCTAGTCACTTTTGAGCCCCTGAAATGAAGTGATTGTGTTTAAAAAGGCTTTAGTTCCTCATATTTTTATGCAATCTTTTTGTTCAACCCACTGAATTAAATCTAAAAGTCTGGAGTTAAACTGCATCTGAGTTGTTTCATTTAAAATGAATTGTATTAATGTACAGAACCAAAATCTGTCCAAATATTTATGGACCTAACTTTACATTAAGCAACTATATATTTTTCAACTTAAACACTGTATATAGAAAACATCAAAACATTTTGTCAGTTTTGTATGGGTAATAGATACACATTGACAGGTGATAAGGTAAGGTATGTAAATGATAATATTATTGGTTAAAAAACATGAAATAAGCAGAAGAAAGAAAAAGTAAATGAAATAATAAATAATTACTAACTCACATGCTCCACGTTTAAGAGGTTGGTTGATTGGGATATGAACTCAGGGATTGGGATATGAACTTGGGGAGATGGGTGTATCATGAGCACTGATGATTGCCTATATGTATAACATATATATAAAGGAAGGGGAGATTTATCAGAAAAAATATACATATATTGGTAATGCGAATAAATACATAAAGAACTATAAATTGACGGCATAATAAAATTAGGTTATAAGGGGTCAAAATACCTGTAACGAATAGGTAAATCCAGTGAGAGATTTGCATGGGTACAGAGGGAAAAGTCTGCAGCCGCAGCTTCAGTCTTGTGCTAGTGAGGAGACGCTGAGTGTTGTGACACCTGCCCTTAAATATGGTATAGGGTGAAAGTGTGAGAAAAAATCCTAATGCGCATTTGCCTCTCAGATACAAGCTGATGCCTTTGCGGGGAATCCTGAGGTCAGTCAGAGGGGCAGAGTTCACCCTCCCGAATGATGTGAGGAGGAAGGAACCTCCCCTTGGGTGTCCTCCGGCTCAGTCCCTGTACCACCGCATCCAATGCCATCGCCCCTGTCCCCCGCAAGTTGGTGGATAAAATAGCATAACCACAGTTCAATAACCATTATCGCAAAACTCCTAATTAATACCTTTACATATATAATAAATTGGTATAGAACAATATCAATCAATATTAATTGCTACAAATTACAATTAAATATCCATTATTTACAGACCTAAGTTATAAAAACTGGACTTCATCTTTGCTATCAGATATTCTCTGTCAATATCTCTCCACTGTGCACAAGATTGTATTTCTGAGGGTGTAATTGATGCTTTGGTTTTCCTATGTAAACAGTTCCACACATACATAGCATAAGATAGATTACCCCATGTATTTTGCAATTTTCAAATGTTGTGGGGTAAAGGAAAGGCCACTGGGGCAAAAGTTTTTTTATGGGTTGAATTTACACCTAATCACATTGGTTGCATTTCCCACATTTAAATGTACCAAAACTCTCACACTGATGATTACTTTGGTCCTCCCTGTCAAAACTATATGCAAAATGATTTTGATCTTCTAAAAGAAATCTGTGGAGTATATTTGATACATTTACTTATATTTATACTACTATATGTAGCAATCATTCGAGTAGTTATTCTAGTATTACCATTTTTTTTCTTGGTTTTAAATGGCAAATCTATTCACTCTTTCTCTTTGCTTGTTGAAAAGCAGTTTTTAAGGTTTTTCTAGAGAATAATTATTCATTTGCCTTGGCTTTACACTCACTGTCCAGTAAACAGTTTTATGTCCAGTAAATAGTTTTATCTGATTCTATTGTACAAGGTTTTCACCCATGGTTCTCGATGAGTACTAGAACTCATGTGTAAAAAGATATTTGCATTTGAATCCTTTCTAAATTAGAACGGTCACTACTTTATAGTCTGAATTTAAACTAATCTGTACATCCAAAAATTAAATCTTGTATCAATACATGGTGAATCTCAGATTACATTCATATTTCTGTAAATTTTTCATGAATTCCAGTAATTTAGCTGGGCCATTACAGGAGAGCAAAACTTTATCTATGTATCTGTGCTATGAAAGTGTATGGCAGAAGTACATTGACAAACTTTTCTTTGGTACCAGCCAGTATTTAATGGGAAAGTTAATGTGAGCAAAAAAGAGGACCTCACTGGCTTGGTTAGGTTTTCGATGCAGGACTGTGCAAAAATGTTGCCGGTTTTTATGATCCTTATAGATCAGTATTGGGTGGGCAGCTCCTGGGTACCGCCATTTCATGAGGAAGCCTTGATTGAGATCAATTTCTTGACTAATGCATCATAATTCCGCTGAGCTGGTGGAAGTTTTCATGAACAAAATGCCAAAAGGTGAAGAATACCCTTCTTTCCCGAGTCTTCAAGAGTACTGCTCCTATGGTTACATCTGAGTCATCCATCTCCAGGATGTAAAGAAGGGAGGAATCCAGCGAGGTAAGTATAGGGAACAAAAATCAAGCATTGTTTTAAGGTATCTTGTGCTGCCTCTGACCATAAAATTTTTATGGTTTTGCTGAACTTCATGTCAAAGTAATGACAGCTTGTCCTTTCCCCTTACTTAGTTTATTTCTTTCTAACCATAACATAGAGCAAAACAGTAGTCAAATAGGGCTATTTACTGAATAAAACTGTATACCAACCTAGTCTTTGCATAACACAACTGATTGGGCCTGGAGAGGATACACTTTCATCAGTGAAGCTGGGTGATCCAGCAAACCTGGAATAGATTTCTTTAAATGATTTGCTATTTGCTAGCAAATGTTTTAAATCCTGGACCAGATCCATTTCAGGTTTGTTGGATCACCCAACTTCAATAATGAAAGTGTATCCTCTCCATCTTTGGAGAGCTTTAATAAATCAGGTCCTTTGTCTCAAACGCATTAAGAAGGCAAGATGTTCCAGAAACTACCTTTTCTGGTAGTTTCAGAAAAAGCCTATGAACCTATGAACAAAAAATCATTCCAGGTGGCTACCTCATGAATCTGATAAAAAACATGCTAGAATTGTGCAAAGCTAATATCAAAGCAAAACTTGGCTAATATAAATTATTACATCCTAATTTTGGTTTGCAAGTAATTTGAATTATAATGAATGATAAATTCCATCTCTCTCTCTCTCTCTCTCTGTTTATTGTGCAGAAGGTTTCCTTATACAAATATTGGTGATTGATAGCACTGTTGTATAAATAACTTCAACAGTTAACAGTTGGTCCAAATCATATAATCATAAAATATTTATTGCTTAAGCAGGGAGTTATATATATATATAAAGTGACACATACACTCGTCATATGCAAATAGTGTAACTGCAAATTTTGATCAAACATGACTAGGTTTATACAGCATTTAGATGGAAGCTTTTGAAAAATCATTATTATTCTATGTTTGAATAGTCCAATCAGCACACTTGGCACGTTTGCTGAAGACCTTATCTTTATTTTGGAATGCAGACTTGGGTGGATATGGTCTGAGGATTGCACAATGCTGAGTTATGATTAGATTAAAGATTTGTAAGAGGTGTTCATGCAAAACAATATGAGGCCATAGTCTTTAAGCTTGTATAGGATGTTTTTCACTATATTTAAAATATATGACAAATTAAAGATTATAAAATAATTTACAGCACAACCTATGAATTCTTTATATGTGGGATTGGGGCTTTATTGAAAAACATTGCTTTTGGGATTTTTCCTCACACCACTTTTGTGCAAGCCATAGCGCCTCCTAGTGGTCCTGTCTCCCCTAGCTTGACAGGGCTTATTAACCATTACACATAATAATATAGTAACTTCCATACCCATAACATTATCTAGTATTATAATTGTAAAATGGCCAATTGGGAACATTTGGTATCAGAGGATAGCAAATCTTCCCAATCACCCAGCTTACAATTATAATAATATATTCTATCAGAATATTTTCCAAAATGCAAAATTTTGCCTTTAAAAACACTGCTGTAACAATCTTCCAGCAATGCAAAATTTTGTGCAAAACACCTCTAGAAATATCAACCCTATTGCACACCTTTGTGTCATTTGCAAAAAGACAAACCTTGTCTACCAAACCTTTAGTTAAATCACATATATATGGGATAAATAGAAAAATACATACTAGAGTGCATTAAGATACAGCTCTTTAAAATTATTATTGCTGGACTTTTGGTTCCAGCTTCCGTTAGCTAAAGTTCCTTTAGCTACATGCCTGAGGCTGGTCTTTAACATCTCTTCTCAAGGGAGAATAGGTATAGTTCAACTAACCCCTCCTCCATCTTTTTATTAGTTGCCCTTCTCTGCACTCTCCCCAATTTCACCTAACTTTTCTGTGAATTGGCGCCCAAAACTGCACTGCTCATGGCTAACAATGGCTTGAAATACCTTAGCTCAGCTCTTCGAGCACACATGGATGTAATCCATCAGGTCCTGGTGCTTTGTCATTCCTAATTTTGTCTTAACTGTTTCTCAATCATATCAATTCTGAGGCATCGTGGCTTGTTTAAGGCAGTGACAGTGCTATGAGCAATTTGGACTTGAGCGTTGCCATTTACCTTTGTGTACACAAAGCTAAAAAAAAGTGTTTAGCAAATCTACCTTTTCTTTTTCCCCAGTTGCCAACCCAGAGACATCCTTTAAGAGGCCTACATGCTCAGATTCCATCTTTTTGTTATATTTTTTTAAAAATGTGGGGGTTTGCTTTACTTTCTTTTGCAATCTGTCTTTCATTTTGAAGTTTTGCACGTTTTATCTAATTTTTACATCTTTTGTTATATTCTTTAAAGTTTTCAAATGACAAAGGTGATCCTTCATTTTTTTTTTATTTTTGGAATGCCTGTTTTTTATGGCTTTTTTAACATTTGCTGTGAGCCACATATGGTTTAATTTTAGCTACTTAAACTTATTTCAGTGTGTTTGTGAAGAACAACAGACTTGAAACATTCCTATTTCTGTTCTGTGTTCTTTGACGACAATTTTCTCTCCCAGTCCATGTCACAGAGAGCCGTCCTTATTAATAGAAAATTTTGTTATCTTACATGTATTTGCTTCCCGTTTACAGTTTACATTAAATGAAATCATTTAATGGTCACTGCTACTTGGTTTCTCTTTTATATGCATATTGGTTATAAGCTCTGCATTGTTAGAGTTAGAAAATGTCAGAAGGTAAGGGCGGGAGGGGAAGAAGGGGGAAGGGGAGAGGGGTCGTGAGGGTCGTGTCCCATATATGTCCAAGAAGTGTACAGTTGAGCCTCCCTCTTTAGTACTAATAATTTCGAAAAATTAAAAGAAAAGAGGGAGCAAAGAAAGAGGTTCGAGGCTCAAAAGTCTTGAGTCAAAATGTAATGTATTATTATGTATTAAATTCAAACACAGTAAATTCATACATGTAAATAACCATCAAAAATAAAACGTTTACAACTGTTTGTGTTTGTCTTGCCTTGTTCTGTTAAAGGTCACAGAAGTAGGAAAGTTCACAACACAGGGTGATGCTAACGCAAAAAATTTAAAACAATATTAAATTGAAAAAGTAATAATGATATGACCGTATTTTCTGTATAAGTCCCCGACGAGTTTTGCCCAAATTGGGCTTCCTTAGGAGTACATGACTTTATACGATTGGTGGTCTATATATACAGGAGAATTGCAAGTTAATACCATTAGCAGGTATCAGCAAATATATTTAGATTAATACAGGCAATGATGGGTATATTGCATATCACTATTATATAATCATACACGTATAGAGGATATGTGTATATTATAATTTATGGTCTTATTCACCAAGAAGGGACACATAGGCCTATATCAAGAAGACTAGAACAATGTTTCTCTGAATGTAGAACTGATTGAATGGCATTATAGCTGCCCAGATCATATGTGCAAAATAACAGCAGCATGTTTAAAATTTTTATAAATTATAAAATCTATAAAAGTGCTATAATGTACGTAAGTTTATTTACATGCTGTTGTATTGTGATCCATGGTAGTGGAAGAATACAAAAGTAGAATTATATCTGGAAAGGAGAGTGGGCAGTAAGTGTAAAGGATCAAAAGGACTCTGCTGCTGTTTCCTAATTTTACATTGCTTGAACGTAAATATAGAGAGGTAAGGTTTGCTCAAAGTTTCTGGCGCACGCTTTTGCTACTTCCAGTTACCACTATTTTATAAATTAATACAATCCTGTAAATAGAATTCAATTGCAAAAACAAAAAAAAATACAAAAATATCAAAATGCAGTTAATGTTTTGAGCTAAATGTACCATTATATTCTATATTTACTTATTAAAGATTCCTAACTTGGAAAAGGAAACAATAAACGTAATTAAACCTTTACACTTACTGCCACTTTTTAGCTGTATTATTTAATGAATTACTTTTTTTTTAGTTCCAAGATTATGGGTATCTGGGCATATTAAAAAAAATCATCTGGCCTTTGAAAAAGACCAGAAAACTGCTTACATTTCTGCTTTTACAGAGGCAGTCACACTTGTTGATGACTATTTCATCTAGTGCATTTTATTAGCAGCACCTGCTTCTACCACTCTGGTAATTTCTATGGAAGGGATAAGGGTGTACCCAATTTTTCATTCATTGACTTTTTTTGACTTTGTCTTTGTTAAATAAATAATGACATAATTTATTAACTATTGGCTCATAGGGTGATAAATCAGCCTTTGCTTAATGTTTATAGAAAAAGAAATGTTTTTTAGAAATGTTTCCATTTTTCTATGTGACAAGCCCTCTTTTAGTAAATTAGTAAAGGACTGCAGAACGTTTTGTTCTGTAACAGGTTTTTATTCTTACAAATATTTGATTTTTGTACCTCTTTGTACTCATGCCTTAATGTTCTTGGTATCAATAATATACTGATATCTAATATATCAACAGCTAAACGTTAAGGCCTTGGATTGAGGATCCTTTTTTGGCCTTGTACCTTGGATAAATAGGATTATGTTGGGGTTATCACCCCTCTGAAGATGTAATAAAAGAAAATTATAGATAGATAAATAGATAGATAGATAGATAGATAGATAGATAGATAGATAGATAGATAGATAGATGAATAGATAGATGAATAGATAGATATTATGCTACAGTAAGATGCCTTCATATAGAAAATATAGGTTGGACAAAAACCGTATAAAGGTAAATCCAAAATCTGATGTTCCATTATACACTTAGAAAGATATATTAGAGCTAATATATGGGTTTAAGAACACATTTGATAGAGAAGTATCAGATTGGTAAAAACTGAAATGGGAAAAAAATATACAGGTCTGCAATAGGTCTGCAACAAATATGTTTTAAAATAAATTCCCTATTAGTGAGTTTAGCTAAATGTTTAGAGGATTTACAGAGAACTTTCAAACCTAATTTCATAAATTTGCCAAGGTCCTGTGACGTAGGCAGAAGCAGGAAGAAGAAAAAAGAAGATGGCTTCCTCTGCGCCGGTATAAAGGCGGATAACAGGATGGCGTGGGACTCAATCCTGGAAAGCTCCAGGGGGATCAAGGGATCTGCAGAAGTTTTTTTACTTTAGTTCAACAGAAAATTTCCTATTTAGGATTTGGTTGTTCTCCACAGGACGGTTACCTTTTGTAGTAGCCTAAATTTAGATGATTAGGAATATTTATCTCTTTGCTTCATAGCTCATGCAAAACATGTGCATTATAAATAGAATTAACGACCACTCTTGACAAACTTGACTGACCTGATCTTACTGGGAGAAAGGTAAAATACTGGGTTGTGATGGAGAGGATTCAACTCTTGATTACCTTTTGGCAATTACAAATTGATATATAATTCATTTAAAAAAAATGCTTTTTTGAAGCACAAGTTGGGTGTTCAATAAAGCTACATTTAGTTTCATTTTAAGCATTCAATAATTTTTAAGCTTTGGTTATCCACAAACTACTCCAGTAGGGTGATTAAATATAATTTCTGTTTTATGCTGGTGAACTAGGGAGTAGTGGGTAATCATTTAAATCTATATTATTTTTGGCGGTATTTATTTACCTACTCCAACTATTTCAAACAGTTGCCTGGAACTGAGCCTGCAAATTCTAAGTAGGATAGTGTGCATTTAAATGACATGGGTCTGAATACTTCAATTTATATATCAAAACATGTAAACACCCAGAAACAGCCCTTTGTCCTCTGGGGGGTCATTCAGCGTTGTCATAACAACTGAATGCTTTGGCAGGTGCTTGATAATGCCGAATAAAAAAAAATGGTAAATATTATTATTCTTATTGACTTAGTGGAATAAAAGAAACAAGGACAACTGGTGTTGTTGGTGGTCATTGTACCAATTCAAAGATTAAGCCTCTACAGTTAAGGTTATGTATGACAAGGGTAACGGTATATGGTTTCTCCAGGGAACCTACTGACCTGGGTAAAACCTGTGGCTGGCGGATGGTATGGTTGATTATGTTATATATATATATATATATACATACATATATATATACTAGCTGATTACCTGACGTTGCCCGTTATTTATTTATTGCAATCTTATATTTGCCAGGCAAAGGAATTTAATAAAGCTGTAGTGTTAAATCAAACAAATGTTTTTTTACAGGCTTTAAAAGTATAAGTACATTATACAGTTAAATTAAAATACAATTAAATTAACCAAAATTATTAGAATATTTTTCAATGCTGTTTTAAATGTTTTAATAAGAACAATGTGCAAATGAAACATCCTTTGTAACTTTAGGACAATCTGAAATTTTGTTCCTGGAATGTAGGTGCATCTCTGCTCAGTTTCTATTAGTTCATTTTCAATAAAATATAGTTGTAGAAATTTTGGTGGTTGATCTGGCAGCGGAAGTAACAATCCCGCTTTATGGTAAACTTTCCCTTGCACCGTAAATTTTAATGGAAATCCAGGCTGTTGAACAACTGATGTGGCGCATGCTGCAAGTAGTCTTTATGTGGATTATAGTTGAATCCTTCCAATTCTAAGCTAAAATGTTCTGCTGTCCGTGATCCCCTGGCTCTTTCTCTCATTTTGTGTACTCGGGTCTCACGCTGTTGTACTGTCTCTGAAGCTCTAGATGTAGTAGCTCTATCTCTGTTATCCTGTAGCCGGGTCTCACGCTGTTGTACTGTCTCTGAAGCTCTAGATGTAGTAGCTCTTTTTCTCATTTTCTGTAGTCGGGTCTGCTGTTATACTGCCTCTGAAGCTCTAGATGTAGTAGCTCTTTCTCACATTTCCTGTACTCGGGTCTCACGCTGTTGTACTGTCTCTAAAGCTCTAAATATAGTATCTGTATCTCTGTTATCTTGTAGTTGACCTCATGCTGTTGTACTGTCTCTGAAGCTCTAAATGTAGTAGCTCTATCACTCTTATCCTGTATTCGGGTGTCACTCTGTTATGCTGTCTCTGAAGCTCTAGAAGAAGAGTAGAAGAGGTAGTAGCTCTTTCTCTTATTTCCTGTAGTTGGGTCTCACGCTGTTGTACTGTCTCTGAAGACTTAGATGTAGTAGCTGTATCTGTTATCCTGTAGTCGGGCCTCATGCTGTTGTACTGTCTCTGAAGCTCTACATGTAGTAGCTCTCTCGCGCAGTGTGGCAAGTCTTCCATCTCTGTCCTCTGGATTTTCTTGTCTACGGTCTTGTCTACAGGCCAGAAATGTGTCCAAAGAGTCCAAAAAAAATTACGTTAGCAAAAGGCACACTGTCACTGAGCAATACATACACACATACATGCAAACATACATACATACATATATACATACATGCAAATATACCTCAGGGCTGTACAAAGATCAGCGGTGCACTCACATGAGTGTGAGTCATATGTCTAGCAAGTTTGATTTAAATGTCTCAATGCATTTCTGAGTGATGGAACATAGAAAGTTTGGTTAAAATGTCTCCATACATTTCTTAGTGATCACCATATATAGCTCTGACATATAGCACAGTGCTACACAAAGATCAGAAAGTTTGGTTAAAATGTCTCCATACATTTCTTAGTGATCACCATATATAGCTCTGACATATAGCACAGTGCTACACAAAGATCATCGGTGCACTCACATGAGTCATATGTCTAGCAAGTTTGGTTGAAATGTGTTGATGCATTTCCGAGTGATGGTGGAACGTAGCAAGTTTGGTTGAAATGTCTCTATGCATTTCCTAGTTATGACACACACACACATCCAAATATAGCACTGACATACAACACAGCGCTGTACAAAGATGACTGGTTCACTCACATGAGTCTCAGTCATATGTATGGCAAGATTGGTTGAAATGTCTCTATGCATTTTTGAGTGATGGTGGAACGTACATACATACATACATACAATTTTATTTATTGTAGGTTATTTACCCATATTCATTTAGGCTATATACAGTTGTAAACTTTCATAAAAGTGAGGAAAGTTAACAGTATGTAATCAATATATGTAAATGTATTACATCCCTATAAATCTAAGGTGAAAAACACTTGCTTCAGCAGCAGTATTGCAGAGAGACATACCTGTAAGCCTGTTACAGTCACTCAGCGAATAGTAAAAAAAAACCCCACACAAGTCTGAAAGCTGTTGTAATATCTCTATATGGTTAATATGTGACATTACGGGTAATTGACTTACTATACTGTAAGCGTACTCAGAATTACAATACTGTAAGCATACGCAGAATATTTTGGAAAAATTAAAAGGTAGCACTTCAAAGTGTAAGAAGTGAAGCATGAAAAAATATAGACACAGATTCAGAGCCCTATTGTATGTCACTGCCATATTGTTGTGGGAGGAAGAGACAGGGTTCTTTCTCACTCTGTCATAATGCAGGGGAAGAAGTCTAATTTATTTTTTCTATTACTGTGTGGGGGAGAAATAGAATTGAAACTTCCTTCTGGCTGGGTCCTCAAATATGCAATTTATGCTTACCCTGTTTTTCAACTGCATTTATGTTTATTAGGGTTGCAGTGTTACTTTATTTTACTGAAACTTTCAGGCTTTTGACTTTCAGGCTTATTTATCATGTCCTTTATAAAAAATGCCACAACCGGCAATGCACTGTAGTGTGATGCAACACACAAATGTGCATGCATTGTGCAATGCTTTGCCCAGAGTTAATGTGCCTAAGGTGTTTAGGAACTTTCAGTAACATTGCCTAAAAGTTCAGCATGTTCTCAGACGCGAACATTGTGTAAATAAAAATCCTTCTTTTCCTCCTTCTTTCAGTAAAAAAATTGTTGGCTATTACCTGCAGGTACTGTTTATTATTCAAAAGTTTATTTTATTTTTGTGTAACAAAACTTTTGTTTTTACAGGTTATCTGAATGACAGGATGATTTCCATGGCTTCATTCATGACATGAGCACAGCCATTGGACTCCTCCTGACAGTGAGGAAGCTTCTATGCTGACAGCTTCGTTCCCGTTACCCTGATTTTTCCCGCAGCCCTAGAGGAGCTGTAGTATGTATTACAGATACCGAACACATGTCACAGTTCCTCTAGGGCTGCGGGAGCAATTGGGAGCAGAGCTGTCAGCAAAGCAGAGCTCCACTCTGATTGCTCTGCTCCCTGATTGGCTGAGGAAAGGGAAATCCTGATGATGCTTGAGCTGTCATCAGGGTTTCCTATTTCTCAGCCAAATAACAGAGCACTTGAGATGAATGGGCACAAGGCTCCCCATTCAAGTCTAGTGCTGAATGGCTGAGAAATGAAATGGAAAACCTCAGCCAATCACAGAGCACTAGAGGTGAATGGAGAGCCTTGTCCTCATTTAACCCCTAGTGCCCGGTAAACCCTCACTGTCAGGAGGAGTCCCATGGCTGTGCTCATGTCATGAATGCAGCCATGTAAATCATCCTGTCATTTAGATAACCTGTAAAAAAAAAGTTTAGTTACACAAACATACATACATTTAATAAAATAATTTACCATTAAAGCCTCGTCCAATTTTTTACACATATTTTAACCTTTTCAGGGAATGAGTAAGGGATTTTATGTACCCCTGTACTCCTTCCCTGAAAGGGTTAAAAGTAAAACTTGTTTAAACACTTATGTAAAATCGTTGCAATTTGCGGTAAAACGCGTCATAGGTGCTTATAAAAGTTTTTTAGCGTTTTAAAGGTAAGCTTTAAAATGCTTGTAAAAGTGCATAAAAATGTATGTAAACGTGGTAGGAACGTTTATATGCGTTTTTAAAACTGCTCATGTAGACCCAGCCTCAGGTCAATCAGGCAAGTGTACAAGCAGGCAAGTGTACAAGCAGGCACAAGAAAGTGCATACTCATGCCTTGACTGTGCTTTTCTCTGCCCTGGAATTTCATGAAAAACTCAGCTTTAGATATAAGGAACAAATTAAGAATCTTCATTATTTAATGGGGTACTTGATGCATGAGCAGGCAATTTCTATGTTTGTGCATTACTATTTGCATATTTGCATAATATTTGGTGGAAAGTTCAGTAACACAAAAGGAAGCGGGCCAAGTCATGTTAGCAGATGCACATAATGGTCTGCTATAAAGACTGAGGCTTGATGGTTTGATATTTTATTCAGATAATGTAGGTTTGATATATTGGCTCATTTTAAAATAGATATAATATGTGTAGTTTGGTGCAAAACTGAGAATATGATTCAGATTCTTGGCAACACTATATTCAATTACATAGGAGAAGTCAAATCGGGTGCTCCAGCTAGATTATGTCCTCTGCAAGACAAATGTCAGCATAAACTAAAATAAGGATAATTAAAGAAAACTATATAAAATGTCTACTAAAGAGTTAAAAAAGGTATACATTTTTTACTTGGGTCTTAACTTGTCACAGTTTATTTAAACAGTGTTTGTTACATACTTTACACAGGACACATGGAGACACAGCAATTTCTATTACTGGCCAACAACCATGTACAAAAGTTTATTTGAAGCCAAGCTAAACCTACAAAATAAAGAAAAAGATGCAAACGGGCAGGTTCTTTATTGCAGAAGGGATGATGTCTCTTCTGCAATTAATAAACTTACTTGCCTGTTTACATTTTTTTTTTTTTACTAAACTCACCTCTCCTTACTTTGGAAGCACTTTGACCTGGTCCTCTTCTGAGTTTGGTATCTTCAGCCACCTTGATTGACCAGGCCAGAATGACATACCTATCATGCATATGCATTGGAGTTCATTCCTTCCCGGCACCCATCTATGCAGGAATGGTTTGCATGCATAGTTCCACTTTAAGAACAAATGATCCATGAAACCTATTATTTTGAATAAATGCTTTAAAAATAGCAGATCATGAATGTATTTTTTTTCATTATTTTTTTTTACATTTCTATTGAATACCACTTGGAATGGTAACAGTGATAGCTAACTTTTGTGCCCTAGGTTTATACTCTAGTCAAAACAAATTTCCTGTATTTGTAGGTAAATGTAGTGGAACAATTTGTGTTTGATTATATACTGTACATATTACGTCCCCAAACCTTACATCTGGGTAAATGATAATGGTAAAGGAGAAATTTTTCATAGGATTGGACTATATTATTTGCACAATTTATGGAATTACTATATTATGGGGCTGCAGGCAACAGGGCAACAGACAGCAACTTAAACTGCATGTTTTTTAAATGAAAGAACGTAGTTTACAATAACCTGCAGTGTTTTGCACAATCTAGTTTACCATAACAAGGTGATCGCAACTTGTCCCTACACAGGGCTTTTTTTCTGAATAGGCCCCTCAGGCTGTTGCCTAGGGGAGGGTGCATCTCATACCCTCCATCATTTCTGTTTTGGAATGTACTGTACAGATTTTTCTATCTCTGCATTGGACAGGAGCCACTTTACTTGACAGAATGGTACAGTTGGAAGCTCTGTTAGATGTTCCCCAGGGAGAATCTGACTGGATGTGAGTCTCAACCAATAGTAACGGCTGAGAGGGTTTGGTTTTCTAGGACTGTTCAGTGAGCTGATTTTATGGGTTTCCCTCCACGTCTGCACTGTGTGTGCCCCCTGCCTAGCCTTCATTGTGTTTGACCCCCTCCACAGATTGCAATGTATGTGTCACCACCACCACTTTGCACTATGTGTTCCGGTCTACCGTTAGTATTCACTATGTGTGCCCCCTCCCCAGTGTCCCCAGTTTGACAGTGGGAGATATTAAACAGTAAGGTTGTCTATCCTTTGCAACCTAGATTATAATGTAATGTACTGTTATTTGGAAAATATGTTTATAATACAGGTAGGCTACACCTGCAGCAGCATCAAGCCATCCCACACTTCCAGTCACTTGCAGCGTGTCTGCAAATTTTACAGTGGGCAAAAGTGAGAGGTACTGAACCTTTCACTACTTCCCCAATTCTAAAACATGTAAAGCGCTGCGTAATATTTCTGCTCTATATAGATACTGTGTAATATTAACAATACACTAACCCTCCTAACTATGCTAATTATAGTAATTTCATGTTTGCTGGTTCACCCCTGATAGTCTATCTTCTCCAGTCTTGGAGAACTTTGATCCATAGCCCTTAATAAATAAAACTGTGCTTATTTTTCATTTATGGGAAATTCCAGTGGAGTGTTACCAAAATTCTAACACATACTCATCAACCCTCTGTGCACTCAGAGCAAAAGCAATATTATTGTTCATTGTAAAATGTGGAATCTTAGTTACACATATGCTGCAGTTTATTGTTAAGCCTATTTACCAAAACAAAATTGGATATCATTTTGTTTACATTATTATTTTAAAGCAAAAGTATAATTTATCCTTGAAAAGTTTTAAAAGTCTAATGCATTGTAATGACAATGTAATGTCTAGATTTAGCAAAAACAAATAGGCACACAATTATGTATACCACTAGTTTGTATATACTTGCCAAAACTATATGTTGTATTGGACATGTAAAGAAATACACATCAGACTTTTAGTTCGAAACAGTACAACTTTACAGTGTTTCTTGCCTGCTGTCTATTACAAGTCTTTATTTCTTGAAATCATGATAGCAGTAATTTTCCTCTAATACCACAGTATGCCTCTATGCTGGTTGTGTAGCTTCCAGGAGAAACAGAGATTGATTTTTCTTTTCACAGAATTTTTTTTTAACATTAAGCTGTCAGTAGGCAATAGGCCATAATGTAAAACTGAGCTGCTTTACAGTCGCCTGATTTTTTTCCTTTGAAGACCAAAATTAGTGCTTCCTAAAACTATAGGTTCTCTTGCTACTCCTGGTAGACCAGGTTTGTGCCATCACTTTTTATAAAGGCTTCTGCCATCAGAAGATGTATGAGAAAATGTGACCTCCTTTCAAAATATTGATTGCTTAGTTTTTACAAGGATTCTTTTGATTTCTAAATTTTTTAAGCCCTGCCCTCATGGCATTAAACAAGTGCAAATAGCTTGGATGCTCTCTCTCACTATAAATCAGAAAACATGGGTTTGTGTTGATGGTAAAGACCAAACACATAACAAATTAATTAAATAAATTATAATTGAATTTAATGAAAGCTTTTTTTCTCAACTCCTGTTTTTTTCCTGCAGGCTTTTATGAAGTGTAGATCTTTCATGATTTGTTTTCTGTTACAAGGTGGACAGCACCTAAATGTATGAAAGGGCAGAGGGGCTGCCCTTCTGTTATCTATTATCTATCCATGATCTGTAGAAAGACTTCTTCCTCTGTAGAGCAGTGTTTTACAACCTTTTTTGAGCATCGGCACATTTTTTACATTGAAAAAATCCTGCGGCACACCACAAATCAAAATGTTACAAAATGACACTTTGTAGCTAATTCTTTTGTCTCTAAGAATAAACAAGGCAATTATTGGTACCTACTGCCACCCACTGACATGGAAGAGTATTACATTACTCTGCCAGTCACTACAGCACAGACACTCGACAGTGGTAGATGGATAATTTCCAACAGTACATATGAAGATCTCTCACAGCACACTAGTGTGCTGCGGCACAGTGGTTGAAAATCACTGCTGTAGACAATGCATACGTATCTGAAATCCTGAAATCTTAGGATTGTCTGTTTCATAGTAGTCCCAGTACCTTGTTGGACTATTAAAGGTTTTTTGAGAATAAAACAACAATGAAAATTTTCTGGTACCAAAATAAAAAAAAATTTACAGCCATTTTTAAACACAGATTTGTTTTATTATGCTGAGACTGTCTAGCTGGTATGCTTATCCAAGACAAACGTCTCCTGCAATGGCCCACCTAGGAACAAGTCTTTGAGCTTAAGGGGTGTAAAAGGTCCATAAATGTGATTGCATACTTTATGTACTGGTAAAATATCTGTTCTAAGAAGTAAAAGGATAGACAAATCAGATCTAACAACTAGAAAGAGGTGAGCAAATGAGTTTAGGTAAGGCAATGGGTGCTGCATTTTTCTGTCGAGAACTTCAGTAATGAAGCCTTTAACTCTTCTTTCTTCAGTTTCCCTGCACGTTTTTAATTGGCATTTAGACATTGCCCATTATTCTTCAATTTCTAGAAAAAAGAGGTTTAGTTTTTTGTTTTCAAGGGAGAGGTCATGTGAGCTCACTGCATCCGTCTACCCTAGTGCAGTTGTGGCATGTGCTCTGTACTCACATGGGTACAGAGCACGTGCTGCAACTCTTGTAGGGCCGCAAGTGCATTGAACTCATGTGAGGACAATACACCCGTCGACCCTATTGCAGGACCCGATTACCAGCTGGTACCCTGGTACCAGCAGAACTGTGACCTTGACCTTTTTAAGGGAACTGCTAATAAGATTTTGTATGTGATTGACAGGGTTGCTTTAAAATAGAGCTATATGAAAAACAAAAATAAATTACCATATAATACAGTCATTCACTAGAATTATTACCTAATGTTCTGTAATATAGCTTTGTTACATTACCTAATGATGCTGCCAGTAGATGCATTATATGTATTTCCTTCCTTGACCAAAGTGACAACACTGTAAGGCTACGTACATAGTCAGATGTTTCTCGTCCCATAATCGCATCAGGGCTGATATGGGACCAGAATCTGGCGTGTGTACAGCGCTCGTCGTCTGTCGTCTGTGGATCCGCTAGGACGAACGATTGTAATGAAAGTGAAGGGTAGAGAACGCAGCAGGGTGCTGCTAAGTCATTTTCCCCTCCCCTCTTCATTGAGCAGTATATATAGCGCTCGTTCATGCATCGTGGAGTCTTTTGTCGTTGGAAAGGTTTGTGCAAAAAATCCTTTCCAACGTCACTTATTGCATGTGTGTACCCAGTCTTAGTTCTGCAGTAGTATACAGCAGCATTGTTAATCTGTGAATAGGGTAATATTAGGTAAAATGTAGTTTTAAATGGCATATTCATTTAAGCAAGAAACAAAATAAAACCTAACACCAGCTCACACTTTTTAAGCAGTTATAACAACTGTATTTGAAATATTGTTTTAAACCATATAAATAAATGCTAACTTTTGTAAGTACTCCTGACATTGTAATAACATGTGTACCTGTCCTTTTTGCTGGAGACTGTGACTTGCCTGTAAATATTGTGAGAGAGATCAATAGAAATATAAAATAAGATAAATTCATTTTGGCTTAGTCTACATGTTAAATTATTTTATTAAATGTGTGTGGGTTTGTGTAACTAATTTTTTTTTTTTTTACAGGTTATCCCATTGACAGGATAGGATAATTCCCTCGGCTGCATTCATTCATTCATGAGCACAGCCGTGGGACTCCTCCTGACAGTGAGGGATCTCTGGGCACTAGCGATTAAATGAGGACAAGGCTCTCCATTCACCTCTAGTGCTCTGTGATTGGCTGAGGTTTTCTGTTTCTCAGCCATTCAGGGGTTTTATGTACCCCTGTACTCCCTGTATTCCCTGAAACTTTTATAAAGCTTTTATAAACGCTTATGTCAAATCGCAGGAATTCGCGGTAAAACGTGTCAATAAAAGTTTTTAAGCGTTTTAAAGTCAAGCTTTAAAACCATTGTAAAAGTGCATGACAACATAAGTAAACATTGTAGGAACGTTTATATGCGTTTTTTAAACCGTCCATGTAGACCCAGCCTTACATACATTTACTAGAGTACAATATTTTTTACCTCGTAATCCTTCACATAATATTTAATATTCGTTATTGTAGTAACATTTTAGGCCCTTTTCAACAAGATTCAGTACATATAAAAGAGGATGAACTATTTATTAAAATGCCCCATGTTTATGTAGGTCATAGTGCTACTTAATGTGCAGTACACAAAGAGATCTTTTTATAAGGGGGTGAATCTGACATTCACTAAAACATTCCTTGGTGGAGAATCTTCCAGCTCCATGTTTTGCACTTGCCCTGTCCTAGCTGGAGAGCAGAAAGATGACCTAACAAATATGCAGATGGTTTTTCATTTTTCAATTATCAGTGTCACAGTGAAGCGCAACTTTTGAAGTGCAACAATTACAATAATAGTTTTCTTCCTTTTTCCACACTTTAGCTGCTGACCCTGTAGGAAATCTCTACTACCAGGCTAAGGGAATTGCCACGACCCCTTAAAAACACATAAGGAATATCTGGGCTTCTTTTGTTACTCATACTCCATAAAAATGGAGCAAAGAAAGACTAGAGGGGTTTTTCTAGCATTCGGTATAGTGACAAAAACGTTTTTCTACTATGTATTAATGGCATACATAATGTACAGTAGTGGAATTATACAGATTTGCAATAATAAAAGGGTAAATAAGGGATGGGGTAAATTAACCAATAGGTGGCACTAGACATATTATATCCTATTATGGGGTTATTTGGAATTTATTTTTTTTTCCCAAAATAAATTGAGAAAGTCCATAAGTAAACATCAAGATATGAAGTTTTCATTCTTTATATAGATTTAACTGATGAATATTGCCAGAGAACTTGGTTTCCTCAGGGGTAAGTATGGGCTTGCAACATGTGAGCTACGGGAAAAAGACAGTTTATATATCAGGTATTAAGATAAATACTGTCAGCAGTATTCTAAGATGTACAGGATAAAAACATAGGAACTAATAAGGTATAAATTATAGTATTGATATGACGTAATTACGGATAAAAAGAAAGTAATAAAAGATTGAATTACTCACATGTACCGGGATTGACAAAAGGAGATTACCATCTAGAATTAGTAACAGCAAAAACTGCCAAGATGAACAAGGTGTATGTAATTAGCAACCCCACCAATCGGCTGGGATGGGTGATCCAAAAAACCTGGAATGGATCTTGTCCAGGATTCAAAACATTTGCTAACAAATAGCAAATGACTTTAAGAAATCCATTCCAGGTTTGCTGGATCACCTAGGTTCACTGATTAAAGTATATTCCCTCCAGCCTTGGAGAGCTTTAATAAATCAGGCCCATTATAACAGTTGTTGCTGCTGTGTGTTTATTACCAACTCATAATCTCTGAATGTTGCTACTATCTTCTGGTGCTGCAAATGTTTTTGATAATAGATTGGAGGTTCTACAGGACACTCTCTTTATATTGGCCTCAGACACTGCGTTATCCTGAATCATGGGGCTCTATTCAGATCCCTCTGCTAAAGTCAAAGAAAATGAGGTGCTTTCAGATTCTTTTTTAAAACAGAATACATCAGGGATCTCCTGATGTGGAACCTCTCCTAAGACACTAGAACCTCACCTAGGACACATTTGGCCTAACCTGAAAATTCCTCTACATATCCCTCCCAGGAACCCAAATATATAAAATGTGGTTCCATTTAAATGGAAAACTGAAGTTATGAGATGCTTAGGTGCATTGACTCAAAAGTAATTCGGCTTGGGTTTACATTCTAAATTTTTCCTTTAAAACACCAAATATATCAAGACCTCACAAAGTAGATGAATGGGATGTTTTCCTAGTGTGCAAAGAGTAATATTCTGAAAAGGGTGAACAAACCAACCTGCATTTTCTTTCTTAGTTTTTTTTTCATAGACAATGGGTATCCATTGAGCAGGTATGTACAGTATGAGCATCATGCTAAATTCTCTTTTGACAGCACACTAAACAATATCTGTGCCTACCTACTTTTAGACACAACATTTGTGTTTTTTCAAAATATGTGGCATTTTCAAAAATTTCCTCTTCTTTATCTCCATTTATATCCTGTTTTGGGTAACACTGCACTATACCAATAGGCTTAAGCTTAAGTGAGGTCAGAGCTGTCTTAAGCGCTGCGGCATTACCCGACTTTGCATATTTGTTTGTTTCTACCCTTCTATATAAAGTAAAAATTGTGTTGGTTGGCTATTTCAAGACCAGGGCCTCCAAAATGAGTTTGCATATTAGGGACCCCCGGGGGCCACTTCCATTGAATTGAGCATTAGGGTACTGCCAATTGTCTGTGCACTGTGGTGCCTCAAATATAAATTTGTCCGCCAAACTTTAAGGCTGCTTTGAGATGGCGGTGAGGTTACCCCTTCCTCATGCCATGGAACCCTGCTTAGTGGGAGTCGCTCACTGCCGCCTGGAGTCAAATCTGCAGACGCTGCTGTGCGAGAGACTGAGCGTCTGGCAGGGTTCCTGTTACATATAGCTGGCCACTTGCCACCATGCTCATCTCACTAATATTAGTTTATTCATTTTATTAGATTTATATATTTTTTTTAATTATTTTTTGGGTAATACACCAATATTGTTGATATGTTCTAATAAAATAATTTAAAAAATCTGCTCTTGTTTTTGAATATATAGTTTAGTATAGTATAGTTCACCCAAGGGAGGGGGGGGGGGGCTATCGAATCACTTCTTGAAAAATTGGCTCTGACCCAAAAAAGATTTATGCTTTAGAAAATTATTCACATAACACTTTTGCCTTACCTAATAGGAAACAGTGCTGGTCATCTGGCTAAACCACTAAGGGTGGAGATTTGAGTGTTTGGTGCACCCAGGGTTGTCCATTTAAGATCTTAGCATACCATTTCATCCTTTATGCTAAATCTATTGTCGTTTGACTAGATCTGTGGTACAGGAATCATTGTGTGATCTCTGATTTATTTGGTATTTTTTCATGTTAGTGATTTCAAATTGTTTAACTGGAAAATCCAGAGCGTTTTTACAGTTTAATGTATTACAAAATGTAACCTTTTTTATTAGAACTACAACACTAAACTGTTTACAATTTAGACAAATGCATAATGGTCTTGCCTAGTAGCTCATGGGTTGGATACATATTGACGTACTCTATCAATATTATTGTTCCCTAATAATGTTGCATTTCTCATCTTAAGAGTGTTTATATTGTGATAAATAATAATATATGCAATATAATTATTTGTTATTTACCACTAGTTCCTGTTTCTGTGGTAAATGTTTCCAATATAATATTGCATCTGTGTAGTACTGATTTTGTCTTCATATTCATCACTAGTAGCCAATTTAATGTTTTAGAAACTATGAATATGTTTATTTCCCTAGTGGTTGAACTTGATGGATTTATGTCTTTTTTTTCAACCTGACCCACTATGTAACTATGAATCATCTATCTCAGATTTACATAGATCTTCATTAAACATTTAATTTATTTATTTATATTTTGTACTTAATTATTTCCCTTTAAAATACACTATTTGAATTCTGAAGTGTGTTAGAAAACTTGACCTACTATAGGATAGTGTTTAAACACATAGGGGTCAATTTGTAACACAGTGAAACTGACAATCACGGGACATGAACCTGGAAGATTGTCTAACAGCTTTAAAAATTGAGCCCAAAGTTTTCTAATTCTAATTTTATTTTACTTCAATGTAGTCCAAAAAGTATGAAAAGAACTGTATGTAAGTGACAGCATGTTTTTTTTTTTCCTGCAGGTGTGTACAAACATGTTGAGAATATAGGAATCAGAAAACTGAGCATTCCACACCTTCACATCTGTCTGAGAAAGCCTGTAAGTTATCCCTATATTTGTTTTATTACCCATGTTCATCTTATACAATAAAGTATTTATATGATCTTCTAAATAGAATGGTTAATACTATTGCACAATCCCATCATTAACTAATGCCATCTGTGATCCCCCAACTAGTATTGAACCTATTAAAAGGAAGAGGTAAAACTAGTTGTTGTTTACAAACTTTCAAATGTTGTTCACATGGTAAATACACTACAAATGAGCAGCAATGAGTGGTTCAGTTTTGACCTCAACCCTTTCTGGGAATTCTGGGAGTGTTGGTGGTCATAAGGTAATAACCAAACAAATGGTAAGTGCCCGTGGCACTCTCACTTAGTACACGTGTATGGCTATGCAGAATAAAAATGGTGTGGGAAAAGTGGGGCAGTCTGATATAAATGCAGTAAATGATAGTGAGATTCTGATTTGAATAGGGAGGGGGACCTAAATGTGAAGGAGGGTTCTGATGTTAATAGGGTCATGATATAAAGAGTGATTTAATGTGAAGGGGAGAATGTAATAATGATATAAAAAGATGCTCCTTTTTCAAAGCGGGGCTCCTGATGTTTGGGAGCTTTTCCAAAAAGGACAAAACTTAACACTTGGACCATAAAGTCTGCAGCTTGAAGACCATCTACTATGATACAGAGCTGCTGCAGAGGGGTATTACAGGTCCAAAATCCACATCAGGGTCTCTGGTCTGTAGCTATACCACTGCTTACGATAACAAAGTCTAGAAAATAAAGGTTAACATTTTCAGGCATGACAGGCTCAAGTATATGACATTAAACCTATTACTTAGGCCAAAAGGCCTCTCCACAATGTTAACTTATTAGTATATAGATGCAGAACAGCCTCTAGTTTTGGTAAAGAGTTTAGAGGCATTGTGTAAAGAGGTATAGGTGAAAAGGGTCCTAGGTGGGGTGGGGTGTTTTGGATGCCTGGCATTGGTGGAAATTGGAAAAAACACAGAAGTGCATTAAAGGGCACAGAGTTGTCACTTGAAACCACTGGACTTTTGTCGCTTGTAGGACTGGGGTCACTGACAGTTTATGAGACTGGGCAAAAGTCTCCTTACCCGCTGATGTCCCGGTTTTAATGGCAAGCAAAAGTTGAATGTGACCTAGGATCTATCTTGGTTTCAATGGCCAATGGTCTTTCAGTCAGTAAGATACTGGAACTACCATAATCAGTCTTGGAGTGCAAGGCTTGGTGAACTTATTATTCTTGAGATAAACTGGCAGAATTACTTTAGAACCCGATATCTGAGCCAAACAAACATTTTAATTTGAAATGCGGTGGCAGACAAAGTTTTTAGCAGACTGGAATGATCTCAGTAGTGATGGGATATACTTTATGAAAGGAACCTTGAGGTGATTATGTTTGGTGGAAATTCAAACTTTATTCCGGGATTAGAGCCTACAATGCATAGGCACGGAAGATGTGAATGCTTGCCACAGATAATGAAGAATAGCGAGTTCTTCATACTATCAATAAGAAGGTTTTTGTGGCCAATCGTTTGTAACCCAATCATTTTGATGGGCAGATAGAAAGACAAGTAGATATTGTTCCAAAGCCTGTTTAAACTTTAGTTTGTCTGTTAATCTTCAGATGATAGGACAAGGAATTATGCAAAGAGATATCAAGAAACATACTGAAGATGTAAAATGTAATTTGAACTCATAGAGAAAGGCAAAACCGGTAGGCATTAAATAAAGCTGGAATATTTCCTAGGTGAAGGTGGGCACCAGGGCTGCTGCTGAGGGTGATCCCACAAAGCTTTCCAATCCTGACCTTTCTCCTTCCCATGGCTTTACAGTTGTTCAGGTTGTGGTAAGGTGTATAGGAATATGGCACAGTGGAATATGCATTTGGGAATGAGTAGGGAAATAAGGACCTGCAGGTGCAATGTTTGAGACTTGATTTGGGCACAAATCGCACAAGCTTTAACACAGGCCCCTACGACTTACAAGATTTGTCTACTAGAGCTGGTGGGACGAAATGAGAGTTCGATGGGCACCAGAAGATGATCCCCTAATCAAAACAGTTGATCAGTATAGCAGTGTTCAGTTTAGTTGCCATGCCAGTGTTGTGAGACACTGACAAATGCTGGACAGGAGACCAGGTGCTTAATCAGAACAAAGGACAGAGGAGGAGTAAGGCCTTGGAGTCTATAGGGAGGCAATTAAGCAATTGTGTCATTGAAGGAGGGGTGTTTTTATTAGGGGGTGAAAGAAAAAAAACAAGGACTGGAACAACTGACCCCCTGTCTGGTAGGAGATCACCACATCAGACGATCAATACTTAGACCTGGAGTTCTAGTGCCAAGACTGAATAACACAAAAGCAAATGAAGTACACTCTTACCACTTACATAGGAATTAGGAGGGTAAGTACAAGCCAGATGCTGATAATCCAATGCATTTAATTAATCAATCATCAGCAAGTGGGCCCACCCTTAAAAAAGATGTTTTGGAAGTTTCTTGTCTGGAGCATTCAGGTGTGCGTTTACACAATGCCAAGTAGGAAAGACATCAGGTTATCAGGCAATTTGCCATTCCAAATTTCCATTATTCTACAGTGAGAAAGATTTTTCACAGATAGAAAACATTCAAGAAAATTTGCCAGTCTTCCCAGGAGTGCACATCCTAGTGAATTTTCCTTGAGGTCTGACCATGTAATGATCAGAGAAAATGAAAAAACTTGAGCTATATTTTAAAATCAACAGGTTTCAGTTAGCATGTTTAATTTTCATGACTGTGCAATTAGAAAAAGACTAAACAAGTATGGCTTGTTTTGTACATGGAGAAAGCCTCTTCACTCTGAACCCAAATTAAGACCCAAATTTTTACTTTACCTAAAAGGGTAGATAACCCTTTTATATACGGGGAAGCACCTCCCCTTTTTTGATTGCAGCGCACTGTGGGATATCCAGTAATGTTCCTACAAATCTGCGAGGTAGGAGTTAAAGTAGGCAGGCAAAGGGTGCATCCAATCCAAAACTGCTGGTAGCACCATGGATCTTTAGAAACATAACCTGATATTTCATAACCTCTTTTATACTCACAAAGCTCATTGAAACTCATGTTGGATACAATGACCCTTGCCTATCTCTGTGACCCCTAAGGAAGACATAACAGCGAAATGCGTCCACAGTAAAGCCTATCCTGTTGTATTCCTATGAACTTTTGCTATACTCTTTCCACCATAAAGTGGGTTATTAATTTAGTAATGTGGCAGGTGAACTTTGTCTAGTACGGGTTTCTTCTTCATGAATTTACAAATTTACAAACGCAGACTAATTGCCTAAAAATGCTAGTTTTTTTTCCTCTTTGGATTTTGTTCTTGTAGCATTTGTAGTAGTAGCACCAATAGTTGATATTTTTACTCTGTGGAGAGCAAGATGGAGGATGAGAAAAATGAGGTAGGAACTTGCTAGGTACAGTGTTTCTCCCAGATAAGCGGATGATTCTATAAGGGCTAGATAAGGGGAGAAGTTCAATAATGTCTGCCTGATCCCATGGCTTATCTTGTGTTTAGATATGTTTACACAGCAAAAGATACACTTTAAGGAACAAAATAAAAATGCCTATACAGGGAGCACCTTATGAATCAAACCCCATATCTTAAAGCTCTCAGGATTGTGTAAGAGCTTCAATGGACAGACCTGCAAACTTTATAGGAAGCCACTTGTTTTTCTTTTTTTATCACTGAACTGCAGTAGGAATCAATTTCTCAGCGCTGTGTCTTAATTATATATATCTATATATATATATATATATATATATATATATATATATATATATATATATATATAAATAATTCAATCTTTATTGAGGCAATTCCAGGTACAGAAATAAATCACATTTTCAAATAGCAAAATGTACATAGTAATAAACAATAGAAAACAACAATAACACAGGCAAGTATGAACAATACGTTGAAATGTCGAGCACTTGGAACATCTCAGAAACCATTTTTTTCATGTATACAGTAACAAATAAAGAATGGGGGAAAGGGAAGAAGGGGGGGTAAGGTAAGAAAAAATGGAAGGGGGGGACACAAGTACAGTAAAAACAGAAACATTTATAATACACAACAAATTGCAATTAGTACTTCCTTGGTATGAATAGAACTTTTAAGCATGTGACTACTGGGAGGAGAGGGCAGTAAAATCGGCAGTGGTACTGAGCTGAATCCAGTAAAACCAAGTACAGGTACATTTTTGGAAGTTCCCGAGTCTGTGGACATCAGGTCTTCCATACAATATATATCTGTAACTATCCTCAGCCATTGTCCAACTGATGGTGATGTCTCACTCTTCCAACATGAAGGAATGCAGGCTTTAGCCGCGTTCAAGAGGTGGCGTAGTAAAGAGAATTTATATTGTTTCCTTGTCATGCTAGAAACGTGCAACAACGCCAGTCCCGGTCTACTCCTTTTATCTAGAGACGTAAGGTCCTAATTAAAATTTAACTATTTAAAACCAACTAAAGACTTTACAGGCACATTATCTCAACTAAATACCACACACTTTGTCATGTCATAATTTCTGACATATTGGTTCTGATTTATTAATGCTCTCCAAGACTGGGGAAATAGACTATCATGGGTGAACCAGAAAACCTGAAATGGATTTCTTAAAATCATTTGCTATTATTTAGTCAATGTTTTTAATTGTGGATCAGATACATTACAAGTTTGCTAGAGGTTCTCCCATGACAGTCTCTATTCTCCAGTCTTGGAGATAAATTAGCTAAATTATTAAATTATGCCCTTTAAGTTCTTCACTTAAGAAGTTACACAAGCTGCACAATAATTACAGTATAAGAGACACTAGTTCTGGTTATCTTAGAACAACTTTTCAATTGGTAAGTCCCACTGAACAGGTAGTTAATAGCATTCATGTGGAGGGTGAAGAGGTTAGTCAGGATGAACATGAAGGGAGCTGGGTTACTGTAATTAGAGGAAATGATGGGGGCTGGCAGAAAAGGAAGGCCAGCCCTGTGTTTGAGCACCCTGACAAATTTGCAAAACTATGTGAAGATGTACAGGTGGCAGACCCAGTGGTGTCAGCCCTAGATGTTACTTCTCCCCCTACCACCCGGGAGAACAGCTCATCTAGTAGGGGTGGGTTGCTTAAGTCCTGGAGTAAAAGTAACTGGGCTGACTTTTCATTGGGGTACAACCTATGCCAGAGATGGTTTGCACCTAAATGGAAGGGTTTCTGCTGTGCTGGGGGAAAGATTTATGGGAATGATAGAGGGATATTTACTCTAGAACAGTTAAATAAGGTGGCAGAAAGGTTGGACAGGTGTCAGTCACTAGTGGAGGATGGGTTGGGGATAGTTGGGGGAAGATTTATGAATAAGTAAGGAGTTTCCCATGTTACAAACATTGGATTGCGCAGTACTAATTGTACCGAAAAACAAAAGTATTTGTCAAACAGTGCTGGTAAATGCAGCAATGATTTAAAGAGCCTGTTCACCCACTTGGTGTTCAGAATTCTAACTGAAATGGGCTTCACTCGAGGCTAGTAGTCAGACCTCCTGATCCTGTGCCATTGGGTCTCCACACGTGTGCTTTGCTTTGCTCTATCTTTTAATCTTTTACTTTTAATCTTTTATTCTAAATAAACAGTCTAGATCACCTCACCGTGGACAGAGCTATTGCTTTTCCTTGCTAATATTCAATAATGCATAATAATAACAAATATTGCTGGTCTCTACCCTTTATTTTAATGGCAAATTGACATTGACCTGAGCAGTTAAACTAACAATAGATTTTTGTCCCAAGTCAATTGCCAATATTCCTTTAGCTTTTTAAATGTGACACTTGTATACGCAGACTACCATTTTACAATACCATATGTCATGGCTAACTGTTCAGTTTGTTTTCATGTATATTCAGTGGCAGACAAAAGTGTCAATAAGTAATTTATTATGACCTAGACATAGTATTGATAAGCTGTAACATATTGCAATCTTTTTCTTTAGTTTAGATGTACTTTACCACAACGTGTACAGCTAGGGGTGGGGTATGATTTTGCCTTGCCTATAAATTAGTAGGGTGACTCATATTCAAATATGCCAGGAAATTTTTTTTGAAAATGAAACCATGCCACCAGACTTTGAAGGGAAAAATAGAACAAGCCCCTCTCACAATTAAAGGGGGCTCACAACAAGCACTGTGGCAATGTAACAAAAGCCGCTGTGGGTAGATAGGAGTTAGGCACAAGAGTCCCCCACTTATCCTACATTTTATTATACATACAGCTTCCTTTTCAGCAGAAATTGGGGTTCAAAGAACAAAGGTGGATATTTATCTGACAGGGCACCATGGCATGGTAGAAGTGATAAAAGTTTAGTGGGCAGGAGTTACCTTAAGAGTCCCCAACTATCCATCATTTCCTTTTCTCTACTGTTAAATAGAAATTGGGGTTCACAGAAGGTAATTGGCCGGCTTTCAGTGAAAGGGTAGCAGGTATGACAGGTATAGTTTTTCATATCTTGTGATGGTGCTGGAGTGGAGTCATCCACTTGCTGTTACATTTCCTTTTTCTTACAGAGAAATTGGGGGTTCATAGAGAGTAAGGGGATAGCTATGTGTGACAAGTTAGCATGATATGATAGCTATAACATTTTAGTAGGGAAGGGGGGGGGGGGCAAAAGGGGTTTCCTCCTGGCTTCATCCCTCGGTTCCAGAGAAATTGGGGTTAATTGAAGGCAAGTGGGTCAGCTAGGTGTAACAGGCAGCTTGCCAGCCACTCAGTCCCTTGCACCGTAGCGCCTGCAGGTTTGACTCCAGGCAGCAGTGAGTAGTACTGTGCGTGTCTCCCAAGCCAGGGTTCCATGGCATGAGGAAGGGGTAACCACACTGCAACCACACTGCCAACCTTAACACAGCTTTGAAGTGAACTTTAAGGGGGGACCAAAGCTCACAAACAATTGGCAGTGTAATATTTATTGCCATGAGAGGGCCCCCAACATGCAAAATAATTTTGGGGACCCTGATCTTGAAATAGTCCCCCTTAATGTGTAAATATCACTGATTGCTATTAGAATTATATGTTTGTGACCCAATATCTGGCAACTTGTTATGTTTAGAGAGCTGAAATTATTTAACAGTTGTTTAATGTTACAGCTCTCAGGGTCCCATTTCTACCCTGAAAATGTCACATTTCTATGACAATCAGTGAAGGAGATATGAAGGTTTATACATGGGGATAATGACAGCTGCATGGACACAGGCACAGCTCTCATGCTACTGCTGGGATTATTTTACAGTACAAGGTGGGCAGGAAGCAGCCACAGCTGATTTCCAGGTGTGTAGTCCACACCCACTGTCAGGGAGCTCACACTGAGCATGCTCAAGAAGCTCCCTCTTTTCTGGCAGCATATTCTCGCATATTAACATAGGAAATACAAGCACCCGATCCCCCACAAGACAAAGAGCAGAGAGAGCAGATAGGGAATGAGAAAAGGAATGGATCTGACAGCTCTGCATGCCAAAAGTGGCACACGGCCAGTAGGTTGGGCACCCTTGGTCTAGAATAAAGGTGCTCAGAACAGCATGTACTTGTTGCGGTCTGCTTTCCGAATCAGTGGTTGCCAACCTTTTTGATCCTGCAAACCACTTAAATTACCGTCTCCACACCACGGGTGTCACTCAAAGGGGGAGAAACCTTACCCATAGTGACATAAGAATGCCATAACCCCGCCTAATCTCTCATCGCAGATCTGAAGCCCCATTTCCCTGAGCCTGGGATTTGTATGGTGGACGTGGTCTGCAGCTCTGGCCGGTGTGCCTTGCCAGTGGCGTTCTTCTCCTGACCTTGCTTGGGGGGGGGGGGGGGGGGGGTTGATTCGGCGACGCTGCTTCTAATTACATGTGCAATTAATTATATATACGTAAAGTCAAGGATAATGCATAATATCAGGTAGGATGTGGATTGTGGTGTTTTGTGCTCCCGAGAACACTGGTGAGGATTGTAGTTCACTCTAGGGCTTGGAGTTTTGGTTGTGGAAGAGATTGTATGGAATTGCAGCCTGGCCACCCAAGCTGCTACTCCTCCTGTGGATATACCTGGCTCATTATAAATCGCTGGAAAAAAAAAACACTCAGGAAGTACCTGTGGCTATGCTAGGAGTTTGGCAGAATGTATCCTGCATGTTGCTGTGCATTAACAGACTGTTGTTATTCTCTGGTAGAACAGTACATGGACTTATGCAAACCACACAAGGGCTTATGCAAACCTGTCTTCTTATTTACTGTTACTGTGCTATGCTGTCAAAATGAAGGTTTATCAGTCCCCTTGTGATAGAAATAAAGTAAAAGAAAAAAAGGAATTATTTTTTTAATATATGGAACACCCACATATTTAAAAGGTCTCAGAATTTACATAGCTAATGTGTGTTGGGTATCTCTATACGGCAGCATACAAGGAAAAATTTTATGGCTGTTATTTATAGTTTACTCTAAAGTGGTAATGTAGGAAAGCTTTTAAAGTGTCACCTATGGACAATTGCATAATGCGGTAATTTCTTTTTAAACAATTTACTATGCCTTTCAAAACCTTTTCCATTTTAAAGGCCTTAATGTAAATGATCTCTTTCTTATACAGAGAATAAACCTCTTTTTGTCAAGAAGCAAAATGTGCTCCGTTTTCCTTTGCAATAACCTTTAAGTCCATTGGAAAAAATTGCCCTTTTCTGCACTCTCTCCACTTCCACAACATCCTTTTTGTGAAATGGTGCCCCAAACTGGATTGTATTTGCCTGTGCATAGGCAAGATTATGTCCATCTCTGCGGAATCCATACCATTTTATTGCAAGTCAGCTTTTGCATACTTTTACAAGTCTAAGATACATGAGAACATCAGGATAATTTTCCAATATTGACCACTTTAGTTGTATTCTCCTTAAAATATGCTACACTTATGTTTTTAGACGCTAACTGCAGTAAACCTGATTTACTACATGTTGGTATTTCCTCAGCCAAGTCTAATAGTTTTAACTTGCCCAAACAACTGGAGATTATATAGTGTGTGAACTAAATGTGAACTAAAGTGAATTATAAAATATTTTCCTGGAAATTTAAACTAGAGTTAACATTGCACAACATTTAAACATCCCAATTACTTCATTGTATATTGTTGATCCTCTTCTTTAGGAAAACAGATTATGATTTGTAGGGTTTGCATAATCTTCAAGCCATAAATTACAATTTAAGCATGTGTGAGAAAAAAAAGCTCTCCCACATGCCTTTTTTAACAGCTTGCTTATTAGCAACACTTTGGCAACACTTTACTGACAGGAATCATACCCCCACCCATGAAATTTTGCCTAAAGGTTTGCTGGTTACCCAAAATTTCAAAGAGGTACTTATTGAACCCTTAACAATTTGAACCTGGGTAGATTCTTTTAGATACCTTATTGCAGTAGTTAAAGAGAAAATACATCATAAATTATTTACTTCCTGACTCTCCATTATTAGGAGAGCCTACAAACCACTTTAAGCACTTTGTTCTTTTGGCCTTCCACATATACCATTACAGGTAGTCCCAGAGTTACATACGAGATAGGGACTGTACGTTTGTTCTTAAGTTGATTTGTATGTAAGTCGGAACATGTACATTATTTCAATAAACGCAATTGGGACAGATGTTTGTCTCAACATATTATTAGGCAGCATGGTGTCAGTTACGGTATAAAATCTTTAAAAAATCTTTATAGAGCTGTGCTTTTATATGCAAAAAGAGACAACTGCAAGTTTGTCTTGGTCATTAAAGAGTTATAAGAGGCTGCAGAAGGAGCCTCCGTTCTGAACACAGCGAGCAGGGAAGGCCCGTTCATATCTAGGAGGTGTCCATATGTTAGATGTCCTTAACCCGGAGACTACCTGTACTTTAATAGACAAAAAGTGAGAAGTCTCATAGGAGAGTATAAATACTTGTACAATGAAGTTTAGACAGTTATTTTGTGCAGGGAGGGGGACGTCTACAGCTGCAGCCTCTCCAGTGTAAAGAGATGTGACAAGTAGGAGGCCTTTTATATGAAACAGATGGCATCCTATATTGACAAAGGCACGTGCGCCTGGGATTCCTCATAGTAAAGCCCATGCGGCCCTTTTGGACATGGATAGGGGAGGAGAACTGTTTCCAGAGTGACATCAGGGGCATTGGACTTTTACCTGCAACTTCGCTGCTCATTGCCACTAAGAGGCATCCCGAATGGGGATGCCTGCGAGGCAATGCGGCACACACAATACCAGTGTATGTCCATACGACGGAGCAGAAAATCAGAGATCAGAGAATTTGGAGACACCGTCCCCTGTAAATAAGCAGAGTATGAAAACAGGAGTGCCCGTAATACAGGATTGGGTACAAAATTAAAAAACCCAACAGCAGGGGTGTAGTAATAAAAAAAAAGAGGGGGCACAGTACTATCCATGGAGAGCGCGCATGCGCATCATAGTTATGTAAACGCCTCATTCCCGAAAAAAAGTGAGGGCATGGCGTGCCTACACGTGACCGCCCCACTACACCCCTGCCAACAGCTCTAAATTGGGTGTTTAGAAATTAATGTCTGTGTGTGTGTGCAACATAGAGGAATATCCACAACAATATAATATATGGTCACAGTAACATAAATACATGATGTTAACCATATTATATATGTGAAAAAAACAGCACATTTGACGTTAGTAAAAAAGTAACAATTAAACAATTTTATATGGAGATAATAATGTCATAGCATAAACAAAATAAAAAATTGCAAAAAAAAAAATCGACATTTACATAGTAGGTATAGGTATATATACTGTAGTTTCATATTTCAGGTAAGTACAAACCATCACCTGCTTAAGCCTTCTCCTTAGTGTCTCAGGCCATAAAAAAAAATACGTTTTCAATTGAATATCTTACTTTTGGCTTAGGTTGCCCCCCTATATTGTCATTAGGACATAAATTTAAAAGGACGAAAAGAATAGAGAAATATTTTTTTTCTTTAAGGATAATTATAACATAATGTATGAATTATAGCATACATTATATAAGTAATAGGTCCAGAACCCACTTGATACATCATGAGGTATAGGACCTTTTTCTTTATATGAGCTTCCCTAAATTGTATACAACCTATAATAAATGTCTCATAGCCTGACACATTTTGCAAATAGGTTTCTTCAGGGGTATGTGGAGAACATTATAACTAAAACAAGAGCCTCATTTGTCTATTTGCTCTTATCACACATTTTGCAGGCTCAACCCCGTGTGCAGAGAAACTGACAATTTGCCTGCATACCATTTCCCTTTCTAAAGAATAGGTTTCCGCTATCCAGGACCCAACATTTTGAAAACATGTAGGTCATTACATGTTTCACCCTCTTTTTACTCCAAATTAATCAACTTGATTTTTTTTTAACATACCTCAACCTCTATACTAGGATTTACATTAAACTAATATATAATACATATTATCACCATAAATATCCCTCTTAAATATCCCTCTTAAATATTTTTTATAAAGCACTAACTTATCTATACAAAAATCACACACTATGTATGGATATATCACACACAACATATTTAACTAAAACTGCATTAATGTTAAATATTGTACCTCCTAATGTTATAGCGTTCTCCACATACCCCTGAAGAAGTTTATTGGTGAAACGCGTCAGGCTACAAGATGTTTCCTATTCAAAGTTCACCCCAGCAGGTTTTACTAAGACTTTTTACTTTCATCCGCAGCTCTAATCCTTTGAACAGATCGCTGTGACAGAGGCAGTCCCAACCCCATTCTTTAGCTTGTGCTGTGTGTAATTAAAAAAAATAAGCTGCCTATAAATGTATTTGCACAAATGGGCATGTACAAGTAGGCACGTGTATTGACATCATCGGCAGCACACTGTGATAGCTGTGTGTATGAAATGCTGCATGTCAATCTGCAGTCTTACAACTTTTTCAAAAACCAGACCCACTTGCACCCAATGGCTGCAGGGCCGTCGTTTAAAGAGAGGGCTTCTTCCTCATGTGGGCAGTGAAAAAATGATGGCATCAGCTCTTTCAGTCAATCACTGACAGCTTGTCCTCAAATGAACTAAATGAGCAAGTCTGACAGGGAAAATCATGCAGCTTGAAAGGCTCCTGTTAAATTTGGTAGAAGACTCATCAGTGCACGCATGGTAGAGTGACTCAGTAAAGGACAGCAGGGACACAGTCCCGGTGACACAGGAGGAACCTAGAGACACATTAGAAATCACCAGATCTTGCTTAAACATTCAAAAAAAATAAAATAAAAATAAAATATTTTTTTTTAAAAGTCTTTTTTTTTTCCAGCAATGTCTCTGCTCACCGGGCCACTCCAACCATATCACCCCTTTCACCTGTAAATCATCACTGGCCTCCCTTAGCCTTGTTACTGTGGACGAAGTAACTTTTTCTCAATTTTCTCTTCACTTTTCTCTCATCATCTCCGTCTACTACCTGTCCACTTGACCCAATTCCCTCTGATCTTCTCTGTGCCCATTCTTCCACCCTTGCCCCCACCCTAACCAAACTATTCAACCTCTCTTTTTCTACTGGTATATACCCCTCCTCTTTCAAACATGCCATAATTTTCCTCCCTCTCCTTGACCTTTCCTCTGCTATTGCTTGCTTGCTTCCTACGGTATCTGTCTGACTGCTCCTTTCAAGTTTCTTTCAATGGTAATTCCTCCTCTCCCACTCTCCTCCCTGTTGGTGTTCCCCAAGGGTCAGTCCTTGGATTGGTTCTCTTTTCTCTGTACACCTCCTCTCTCGGCAGTCTCATTTCCTTCTTTTGCCTACAGTACCATCTGTATGCTGATGACACTCAAATCTATCCATGCACCCCTGACTGGTCTCCTTCAGTCCTGGATAAGGTCTCATGCTGCCTGTCAGCCATCTCATCATGGAAGTCTGACCGATTCCTGAAACTCAACCAAGATAAAACAGCTCATCATCTTCCTCCCCTCAAATTCCAAATCTCCCTGACATATTCCTAAGTGCTAACAACACTGTTATTCGGCCCTCCCCTCAGGCACATTGTCTTGGCACCACCTTTGATTCTGCTCTCTCATTTGCCCCCCAAATTCAGAACATCTCCAGGTCCTGTCACTTTCACCTACACAACATCTCCAAAATCCNCCCCTACCTGTCCCCAGAGACCACCAAACTCCTTGTACATGCTCTTATCATCTCTCATCCTCCTCTCAGGTATTCCACTAATCTGACTCTCTCCTTTACAATCTATTATGAATGCTGCAGCCAGACTCATCCTTCCTTCCCACCTCTCCTCTTCTGCTGCATCTCTTTGCAGTTCTCTTCACTGGCTTCCATTTCACCTTGGAATAAAATTCAAGCTCCTGTGCTTTGCATTCAAATCCCTCCACAGCTCTTGTCCCACTTACCCTTCGGACCTGGTAAAAAAATACTCCCCCAGCCGCTCTCCTCTGATGACCTACAACTGAGTTTCTCACTCATAATCTCATCACACGCACGGCTCCAAGACTTTTCTGCCCTAAGTCTCTGGAACGGTCTTCCTCGTCCTATTTGGCTTGCTCCTACTTTCCTACTTTCTTGTTGAAGTATGGTAAAAAAAAACATTGGAGACTTACCATGCTGTTAAGTGAGTTAAGGCAAGTCAAAGTATTTGAAACTTCAGAGCATGTTGGAAGCAGGCAGCACAGTGATGTGCAGGAAGACACCAAAGACAGGAGGCCTAGGTGAAAAGGGCAAGGGGTCATGTAGCTGATATGTCCCTCACTTAGTTTGCACTGGGAAGAAGTAAGCACTGACTCTGGGCAGAGGGGACTAGCAGTGTCCCAGATGAAGGTCCCACATGTTTCTCCCGGCACTCCACGAGCTAGAGACAAACAGTAGGGCTAGGGCTTTATTCTATGTTACCTTGCCCTGTTGTCAAAAAGTTCCCCGGAAGGCAAATTTGTCAGTGCCATAATGTGAAACTGTACTGGGTGCTGTGTAAATCACTGCTATGTACATGAACATTGATGCATAATACAGAATATACAGATTTTAGAGAAAGCAGAGAAAAAAAGACTGTGCTTACTTGCAGAAACCTGCAGAAAAATAGAGACATCTGCCATCTGTGTATACAGTGTGTAATATATATATATATATATATATATATATATATATATATATATATACACAAACCATATACATACAAACCAGATTCCTAATTGCTTTACCATTTCCACTTCTATGTTTTGGAAAAAGTGAGGGTTCCCCTCTACAATTTAGTCCTGTAATCAAGAATCAGAACAGGTGCTGTTTTAATTTGATTGGATAATTAGACTTTTGAAAGCTAATTAAATCATCTACCAATAAGAAAACGTAGCTTATAAATAAATCACTGGCTGATTTGCATTAAATTTCCAAATAAAGCTATTCAATTAATATATTAAAGGATCTGTAACTAAATTGGCCAGGATATATTTTGCAAAATTTTAAAACTTTTATTCCAAGTCTATTTTGTGCCTTTTTTGGTTGCAGATTTAGTAACCATTATATTTGTAAATACATTTCTACTTCTACATAGGGAATAGGGTCATGTGATTGAAAACTAGATATTTATGTTTGTAATTTACTTATGACAGGATGAAAAAAACACCTCTCCCCATCACAGAGTGCCTTTCTTTTAGCTGAACATCAGACTTCTTTATCCTGGAGATTTTCTCTGCATACTAAAATTGGATTCCTTTTGAATATGACAATTTTATTCTGTCTCCATATAGTGACAGCGACTGTTTCCCGACTATGATTTAAGTTGTTAAATTTAGAAACATATGCTAAAATGTAAAGAAGAGGATCTGAAAACTTCCTTACACTTTGGATATGGACTGTGTTTCAGCCCTCCTAAGTCGCAACCCTTATCAGGCTTTGGCGCTTAGAAGCAAATTGCAGTCACAAGTTTTTCTTTATTTCTTTTCTGATAATTTTATCTTTAAAAGGAATACAAATGATCCTGCCAAGAGTTTTGTCTTGCCAAATATTTTTTCTGTTCGTTACTCATTTGTGGAGTTCATACAAAAATGTACACCTTCCAGTTTTCCACCTAAATAAGACAACTTTTAATGATGGCAGCCCCATCATTTTGGAATCACACTGACTAAAAAATGGCATAGTTACCTGTTTATTGCAAGGTCTTTGTTGACACCTGTTTAAGTATAAGCACAGAGGGGGTTGTGGTCCTATTGAGTCCCGTATGAGAATCAAAATATTTATTTAGTCGCCCTTAGTAGGTTAAATGCCAACCCCGAAAATGTAACCCCAACTGTTAACCCAACTGCATGTTTTTGGGATGTGGGAGGAAACCGGAGTACCCGGAGGAAACCCACGCAGACACGGGGAGAACCTGCAAACTCCATGCAGATAGTGTCCTGGCTGGGATTTGAACCTAGGACCTAACGCTGCAAAGGCCAGAGTGCTAACCCCTGAGCCACCATGCTGCCCTTGTGGCTTAGGGGTGTAATAGTTGAAAGGTGTTGTAATTTTCATAAACTGGCCATTTAGGCAGAAAATGACTAGTGTCAAACTTTATATACAGCTTAAAAAGGTGGTAGAATACTTTGGGTACTAATGATGACATAAACATAGAATCCAGCATTGTAGCCAAATGTAACTAATATAAAGCATAAATGTAAATATAGATATGCACTCACATGATCTAGACATGGGAAATCATCTGTCAATTGGTAAACTGACACGAAGTGAGTGAAATTAAAAGAGCTTGTCCCAAGGGAGTATTTATTAGACAAATAGTGAGTCCTATATATTAGGATAAATACCTGTAGAATAAAGTGTAGCCAGATATTTTGTGCAGGGATGGAGAGGTCTGCAGCCGCTCCATTGTAAAGAGATGTGAGAAGTAGGCGGCATCACATGTTAGGACGGCACCTGCGCCCAGGATTCCTCATAGCAGAGCACATGCGCCCCTTTTGGACCACAATCAGGGGGAGGAGAACCGTCTCTGGAGTGACATCAGGGGCATTGGGCTTTCTCCCTGCAGCTTCGCTGGTTCATTTGCCACTAAATTGCATCCTGGATAGGGATGCATGCGTGGCAATGTGGGCACACACAATACCAGTGTATATCCATACGGGGGAGCGGAAATTGAGAGCAGGACTAAGCCTGCTGCTGATAGGAGCCTCGGGAGACACTGTCCCCTGTAAGCCAGTGGAGTATGAATACTGGAGTGCCCAAAAGACAGGATTGGGTACAAAGTTAAAAACTGGACCGCCAGGGGTGTAGTCATTAAAAAAGAAGAGGGGGCACAGTTCTATCCATGGCGAGCGCGCATGCGCATTATTATTATGTAAACGCCTCATTCCAAAAAAAAGTGAGGGCAGGGCCTACCCACATGTGCCTGCCCCACTACACCCCTGCCCTGCCCCTGTATATAAATAAATGTGTGTGTACAACATGTACATTTATTTCATTTATGTAATAAATATGTAATAAATAAACATGTAGGAATATTCACAACAATATAAAAAATGGTCACAGTAACATAAAAAAAATGATGTTAACCATAGTATACAAACCATCACCTGTTTAAGCATTCAGCTTAGAGTCTCAGACCATTAAAAAAAAATTTCAATTAGCTTCATATTAACTAGAGCCTCATTTGCCCTATGCACACATTTTGCAGGCCCTGTGTGCAGAGAAACCGACAGTTTGCCAGCATACTGTTTCCTCTCTCAAGAATAGGTTTCTCTTACTCAACATTTTGAAAACATGTAAGTCATTATTTTATTTTTCACCCTCACTTTACTCCAAATTAATCAACTTGATTTTTTGAACAATACTTAGATTTACATTAAACTAATAAATAATAAATAATATCATCTTAAATATCTCACTTAAATATTTTTCATAAAGCACTAACTTATCTTTACAGGCGCCACCATCTTCTTTTTTTTTTTATTCTGATCTTCAGCCATTTTGACTATAGGGACTTTATAGATAACCTGTTTCATAGAACATCTGTCCATTTCTTCAGATCTTGGGACCCACAAACATTTAATCCAACGGAATTTTACCAATGTTAGAATTTGCTCAGGTCAATAAATGATAGTCAAAAATGCAGAAATGTTTCTGTCTAAGTGTGCGAAAGGATAGAGGAGCTACCCAGCTGTTTCTCTGATTTTGCATGAATTCCTTATCCACAATTTTGAGAAACACTTTATCTTGGACAGATAGAACTCTCACTGCCATGATTTTTGGATCAGTGATAAAATTCATGGATGACACCAAGGTTCTGTGGGAATAGGTAGTAGGACTGGGCACACTGGAGCGCAGGTAGAAGACTTTGAGCGCAGACAGCACTGGTCTTGACATAGCTTGTCATATCCTTTTGAAGATTGGGCTACCAGTACTGTCAGGAGAGAAATGTAAGGGTTTTGTAAATGCCCAGATGAGCAGAAAATTTGAAATCATGCCCAACATAAGATTTTGGGGCATAGTTTGGGAGTTTTTTTTAACTGAGGGGAAAGCTGATTCCTGAACAGAGGTCAAGGCTAGGATACAAGCTGTGGGAAGATAAACTCTGGCTCTGCAGTGCTCTTAAAGTCCTGAAGATCATATTAGCAAGAAAGTCCGTCAGGTTGGGAGAACCGAGTTTTTAGGTACAAAATCAAAACAACCGGCTTTCCCGGGGTTGAGATGACAAGTAGACTGTAGATACTGGATGTTTTTACAGTCCTATATCATGAACATAAGTCCCCATATACAAAAACTCGATGTCACAGATCCCTGCAGGACCAGGGGATCTATGCTGCTGTCTGTGTCACCCTCCTCACATTTCTCTGCAGGCAGCAGTAGCAGCAGCCCTGTTATGGAATCCTGTAAGCTGGTCACTTCCTCGTCTCAATCATGTGATCCTCTGAGAGTTGCCCCTTTACCCAAGAGAACCAGAGTATTTTGCAGAAGCACTCCCTCTGCTGGCAGAAGTGTAAACTCTACCTGGGATGCCTCTGCTCCAGCACTCCAACTGGTGGTGGGTTTTCTCACTTGTTCACTTGTGCAACGTGTCTTCACTAGTGCTGAGCCCCTAGTTCTGTTGAGCTAGTTCCTGGACACCTGTTATTCAAATCAGTGCTTCCTCTGCCCAGCTCCTGTGTTAACCCCTTGTTTCCTCTGCTGTTTCCAGCCCATTCCCTTGTGTTGTTCCAGTGTTCCTGTCAGTCTGTGGATAGTCTTGTGTCACTTGTGCTTCCTGTTGCTTCCTCGATCCCTGGTATTTACTGCTGGCTTGTGACCTGACCTTTCTTGCTCGCTGCCTGCCTTGACCCCGGCCTTCCTTGACTATTCTTTTGCTTGGTGATTTGGTATCGTGTATCATCCTGCCCACATGCAGCGCAACATCTTTACTACTGGAGGCTCTGGAGAAGACCTGGGTACTGCTTAGACTCTGTGCCTTGCCCCTTCTCAGGGCTCACACCACTTCCATGCAAGTAATAGCGCTCTCTAGTGGCCCTGTCTCCCCAAACGTGACAGATGCCACCATGTAGGTTCTCAACCCCTCCTTCACATAGATATCTTCGCAAATAGGTATCTGTCCTGAGAATCTGTGAGAGTGTCTAAGGAGTGGAATGGCAGAGTTTTATGGAAGCCTATATCTAGATTTGACGTCTGGGTTTGAGCGGTGTATTCTGAAGTAATAGCAGTGGAGGAGGGATGGTATTCTATGAGTTTGGAAATTAGTTTCTTGGAGAAATAAAATTTTACTTTGTTTTTGTGTTGACTATATAGGAGTTGTGAGCGTTGGGGTGGGCTAATAAGGCCCTTGGCATTAAGGATGTGGACCTTCAGAGGATGGGCCTGTGATGGTATTTGGCCCATGGTGACCAATAATTGTTATAGAAGGAAATATGGGATATAGAATTCAGGGATAGAATTGCATTCAGGGATGGGGAGTGGGAGTGTTAATTATGATTATTATTTGCATAAAAATATATGTTATATACCCCTATCAATGCACATATATATTGAATAAATGAAGGTTCATGCACAAATTATAGCTAGTCATTCAAACAGTTTAAATAAGAAACAAGTTGAATCATAAAATGCACAGCAAAATTGGTTGATATAGTTATAGGAACGTAAATCAACAAAATATAAAGTAAATAAAAAAAGGTTGTTAGTAGGTAAACCCCTGTAGTAATCTAATACTGGTCAGTACATATTACAGCAATTACAAAATAGCAAAACAACATAACAATACCATCGACATAAAAAATACAATGAAGGAATGAATTAAGGAATATCCTATAGCTACCTGCTAAGATGTAAATGGGTACCCCAGGTGCCCGATTCCCTAAGAACAGTTTTTTGCTAACTTCTCCTTTGCTTCCATGATTCTTGCATGGCTAACTATTTCTTGCTTACTCAGTGACTCACAGGCTTCCTTCTGCTGCTGGTTTTTGGCTGGCTCTGGCACTGGCTGCCTACCATTTTCCCAGCTCTCGTCTTATACAGGTAATTCCCATTAGGAATCATTGGAGAATTAGGATTGGTTACTTGGTGTAATCTGTAAGGTGACTATTGGTTGACGCACCCCCCCTGCATTGGGATTTGGTAATGTATTTTAATGGACCTCCCAGCCTGTTTTAATATGGGAATCTGGAGCTGAAATCTAAGTTTAGGGGTCAACAAAAGGTCCAGCTGGGTCGTCACCCAAACCCACCTGTCCAGTTTTGCATCCATCTCAGGCTTGATGGATTTATTCCCCCTTGAGGGTCCTACTGGTAACCTAGGTGGTGTAGGTGGCTTGACAAAGAGAAACAAATCACAAACATTCGCACACATATACACCTATATACACATACATTATATATACATATATATCTATCCACATATATCTATAAATATCTATAAACAATCTTGAGGTGCAACAGGGGGTTAGGGACGTTATGAGACAATAGGTAGGGCTGAGGGTAGAGTGGGGATACACACAATTAAAATAAAATGGGGGAAAGGCCCTTGGCGCCTGGGATGGGCAAGATCCTATGCATTGATGGGCAAACTATAGGGGTAAGGTAAAAACCTAAGTGCTGCCAGAAAACTAAGGTGGGCCTACGTGGGGAAGGTGATGGTGCATAGTGGGGTTTGGGCTGTCCCGCCCGGAAACACCTCTTATTTGTTACAAAATCTATTAAAATACAGGTGTATAACAGAATATAAAAAACTAAACATGACAAACAATAACATATCCGACGGATCATACATGATAGTTCACTCAGCAAACCTCACATGGAAATCACTACTATGAGTCCCAACCTATCTCAAATGGGAGAATGTGTGCATGTCAATATGTGTACCTCAATTAAGTATATAGTGCTGAAATGTATGTGCTGTCAGGATCCACCTCTGAGGCACCTCTTGAGCCCTGAACATACTTTATGGCCACCCTTGTGTTGCAGTGAAAATCATATTGCAATAGCTCATACCCCCTGTATGGCAGTGGCAGTTTTAATAATATCACCTGGTGTTTGCACCTGTCATCCGAGTGTGCTCATCTCCGTAGAGGAGTGCTTGAGTAGAAGGGCTTAAAGGGAAAAATCTAGCTTGAGAGGGAGTAAGAGAAAAAGTGGTTTCCCTGGTACAGGCCCTCGGAGAGCATGAAAAAATGGAATGTCCTACGGTGAGTGGTCGCCAGGGTCTTCCTTCTCAGGTATAGTACAGTTCCTGGAAAAAAAGAACACTCTGGTGTCCAGCCATTGAGTAGTATCACAGATCAAGTGAGGTTGTGGAGAAGCCAGGTAAGGGTCATCCAATATGAAGAGCTACTTAGATGTGATAATTCATTGGGATTGAAAAGGGTAGTCAAGTAGTCAGCTTCAAAGAGACTGCTTTTACCTGATATATCGAGAATAACCATGAGAGGCCAGCAGAGCACCCTTCCAATATGGGTCTCCATCTAGTAGATAAAGGAAGGTAGCTTTAAAACAAAATTAGATACTGAATTGGGCATGTCAACCCCAGTTTTAAATATTCCCAGATAAAGTGATAGAAGAGGGTGGTGCAGCGGTTTCTGATGGTCGAGCAGATGATGAAAATTAAGATCCATGCGTACGAGATGAGTACGCGTTGCTTCACTAAATCAATAGATTTGATTAAAATTGATTCATATTTTGAAAATGAGCAAACTTCCAAAATTGAAATCGAAAGCCTATTTATTTCCTTCCTTCTCTACCAATCCTAATATTTCTATTTTTGTACAACAAATTCAAAATGAAATCATAGCTATGTGTTCAGGAAGGCCAGGGAGATGATAATTTAGGTCCTCAGATAATGGAAGCATTGGAACAACTCAAAACTAACCATAATATTACCATAAAACCCACAGATAAAAACAGTAATATTTTAGTGATAGACTCTCTCTTTCTTCTTAAATTCTTGTGATGGACACCAAACAATAGGTTGCTGGTCGTTACCCCTTTTTTTTACAATAGATCTTGGTATCAAAAAATTACACAAGACAAAATACAATACTTCACCAGTGAAATTTTTGGTTTGGTTACCAAAGATTTTTATGACGGCATTATTGACAACAAATTGCAAAACTATTTATGGGTTTCCGACCCCATTTTACTCACCTTTTATTCACTTCCAAAAATTCATATAAATGTGTATCCACCTCCTGGGAGACCAGTTGTAGCCAGCATAAGTTGTCTAACTGAACCAGCTAACACTTTTGTTCATCTTTGCTTAAGACATATTGTCACGTCTCCTGACTTACTTAACCCCCCTTGCGTTCTAATTCTGTCTGTTTTTTGATGCAAAAAGTGATCCTATTTTTTTTTTGCATAGAAATTTTTGTTTATATTGTGGGCTTGTATTTCTTAGGATTTACTCCCGGGTATGATAATTATATTTATTTATTATATTATATTCATAAATTATAATATAATACATAATTATAAATAATAATTTTAATAAATAATGAAATAATAGACAACAATGTAATCTTAAAATAAAATATAAAATTAAAAATGTACTTTTATTTTTATTTCATGTTGTGTGGTGTTTTTTTACTGTAAAAACCATTTAAAAGCAGATTACATTGTAATCTGCTTTTAAATTTCCCTCCCAGACACCCCCCCCCCAATACATCACCTTTCACATCACCCGGAAGATGACTCCCTCCTCCCGGGTGATGTGAGTGGGGATTTCCCGTCTGCCTCACCCAGACGCTTGAGCTGCTCTGCATCTCAAGAGAGATGCAAAGCACAATGCAGGACTTCTGCATTGTGCTTCACATCTTACTGCAGATGCGAGCAACAATAGCAAATTCCGGGGGTGACCACCTACAGTAATCTGCTTTTAAATTTCCCGGCCATGCCCCCGACTGACCGGCGCCCCAGCATCACAGCTGGACCATCAGATCGCCGCTGGAGCGCGGGGCAATGGTAAGGGGGGCTCTTAAAGTTACCCCGAATGTGACTCGAGATTACCGCTTTTTGCATGTAAAAGCCACCCCGAGTCACACTCCGGATTACTGAGGGAGGTTAAAGGACACAATTGTTTTTTTGACAATTTTTGGAAGGTATTACTTTCCCCTCTCGTTCTTTATTGGTTGCTATCGATATAAAAGCTGCCTATTTACCTATTACTCATAAAAAAGGCTTATAAGCAGTGAAGCAATTTCATCATACAACACTTTTGGGATAGATCTCATGCACGGGGAGCCAAGTGTCACTCAAAGGAGAGGAAACTTCCTCCATAGTGACGTCATGATGCCAGAACCCGCCCACTCTCCCATCACAGATTTGGGCCTGCAATGGGAGAGTGGGCAGGTTGTGTCCAGGGACACAACCTGCCCACTTCCTTGAGCCTGCGATCTGTACAGGGGACATGGTACAAGGCTCTGGCCCATGTGCCCCCCCCGAGCAGGGTCCTTCTCCGCCAGGGTCTGCGGACCACCAGAATTTTCTACCAGTTGGTGACCGCTGCCTTAATTATTGTAATTTTTCAATGTTTTTTTGACATTCTTTATTTTATATTTTTTAAAACAATTGTACAAGAATAACAATTAACAATAAACTGAAACAGGAAACACTTTGCATCAGTGCCTATTACATAAAAAAAGAGAAAAAAAATTGTTCAACAATGTCCCTAGTCCAAGTAATGATAATCGAAATTTCCAGGGTTAGAAAGATCATATATAGATTGCATCTGTTATGGACTAGAAAGGGGAAAAAGAAAGGCCAGACATATAGGCATGACACAACATGGCATACAACAAGGTTTCCAACATATCAAAGAAAATTGTGGCACTTTCAAGTCAGATAGAAGCGGGTCCAGCTGGCATTTGAACTTTGTGGTTTCCCAGTAGTATATCCAGTTACCCCACATAGCATTACATTTTTCTTTTGTTCCTCTAGTACTGGCCGTAAGATCCTCAATGAGCATAATATCAATGATTTTAAGCATCCACATCCCCAGTATGGGTGACGTATTAGATTTCCAGCATTGGGGTATACAATCATTGGCCGCGTTTAAAAGATGTCTAATAATGGAACCCTTGGAATTTTTTAATTTAATACAAAGTAATGTCTTCAATTACCTTAGTCAGATTTCATTTTTGGATTTGAAGGTTACTATCAAACCGGATGGCTCATTATCTAAATCATTGCCTACATTATCTACAAAAGAAACAGGGAACACTATATTACATGCAGACAGTTCCCGCTCTCAGGCCCTGATATGTAGCATCCTTCATAGTCAGTACCTGCGCCGCAGGAATTTCTGAAATGATCAAGATTTTCTAAATATGCTGATAAATTAAGAATAAGACAAAAAATTTGATGATGCATTTTGAATAAAGCCAACAATGCTAATTTAAAAAATAGATTAGATCTACTCTTTTTGACTAAAGTAGAAAAGGTAATACCATAGATTCCCCACAATAGTGTTGCAACAAAATATTTAATGCCAACACCAAAATAGGTATGTAATGAAAAGATAGACAGGGGGTATGTTGGCAAACAATAGTAAGATTTACTGTTAATAAAAGAACAATTAGTCTTGTTCTGAAGGCTAGTGATAGCACTTGACAAAGTCAAACTAAACAAGAATATTGTCAACATGGATAAAGTTAATAAAGAAAGCATAGTCATCTCCTCAGGAGAGGTCGAGACCTAAACTGGTAGTACAACATAGCAAAATAAAAGTCAAAATTAGGTTAAGAGAGTATTAACATAATTTAGTTTAGAGAAAGTCATCATAATATCGGAACTTGTTTCACCTAATGTGAGTAAGGTTTGAGGAAAAGAGAAGGATAAGGGAAAAACGAAAACTTACAGTAGTATCTATATTAAGGGAGTTCCAGTATGAAAAGGAACATCCTATAGGATGACTCCTGAAAATGATGTGTTTCTCATCTGGACTGGTTCCCTTGAACTACTACTAGGAATTTTTTTTATTGCTTACAATATAATGACTAAAAATAAAGTTTTTCGATGAATGTAAATACATCAGTGATTTCATTTCTGAAAATCCAGGTTAACAGCTTGAAACACTATTTTATTAGCAAAGACAAGTGCACGTCCTGAAGCATTTTATATTCTCAATACCTGCAAATATGTAGAATTTGTTCAAATGAAGTGGCCGCAAAAGATTTAAGATCTAGACTTTTATAGGGAGGCTATATCAAAAAAAACTTTAAAAAAAGAACTAAAACTCAGACACTTTAAAGCTTTAATACACAAAATATAACTGGCTATTAAAGCTTTAAAGTAAAGATAACAGAGACTGTTGATCTAGGGAACATCTGATTGCCTCATGAAATCAGGAAGGAATTTTTTTCCCCTGTTGGAGCAAATTGTACCAGGTTTTTTTTTTTTTTTTGCCTTCCTTTGGATTAACTATGTCCATTGGGTTTTATATCTGGGATATGTTTATTTCCTTAGTGGTTGAACATGATGGATTTGCATCTTTTTTTAAAATCTGATTTACCAACTGTTATCTACTTTGTAACAGATTGGATTTAAAAGAGAAACTCAAAACAAAAAGTTTAGATTTTCTAAACAGCATGTACACAACAAATGTACTAGAAGATCCTGCTATTAGTAAATTTTTGGCTCCTTACCCAAATATACTAACCAAAAATTACCATCATTGTGGAACAAATTAGTGAGAAGTCACTTTAAAATTGAGAATATTGAGAATAAGAAACAATTACAAGGAACGTTTCCATGTCCAAAATGTAATCAATGTAATGGATATATAGCAAACAGGATGGGAGAAATGGCTTTAGGATTCCATCAGGCATTGAATATGCTCCACACAATTTTGTAGGCTGTATTCTATAGGTATAATATACCTGGTATTTTGCACATGTGGGTTTTTATGTCAGAAAAACAAAAAGACATTTGTTTTGAAAAGTATATATGAACATGTTTACCATTATGAATGGTAGAATCACTAACCCTCTCAGCTACTATATGGGCACATGTCATAACTATAATTTAGATGAATTACGTTTTCTTGCACTGGACCACCTCTACCCAAACCCAAGGAGGGGGGGGGGGGTCGCCTTTGTTAAATAATGAAAAAAGGGAACAAAATGGATTTTCGACTTTAAAGCCTACATCAATCTGGGATTAAATAAATTATTGAGTTTTAAGCCTTCTTGAAAAGCCTTCCTTCCTCTCCTCTCCTTCCTTTTTTCTGGAAAAAGTAAGATCACATTCTGGAATTAGATTTAATGTTTTTCTACATACATTTGATATTCTGTGACAGTAATGATCTATATGTGAATGATGTTATATTCCTTTTTGTTTTGTTTTTTCTGCCAAGAGTATTGTATTATACAATCATATAATTGCATTTTTCAAATGAATTGAGGTAATTATTATTTTGAAATTGTTTTAGACTTACCTGGACTCAATTCAGGGGCTTTCTGCAGGTTACTTCTGGGGGCTGTAGCCAAATCTGTTTGCAGGCAACGGGATTTTGTTTTATTGACGGATGGCAGAATCAGTAAGATGCGCTCCACATGCCCCCAGCACCAGTGTTATATACTTTATATAAGCCCTACTTTCATTGCTATTATATATTTTTGTAGATAAGAAATTTTTTTACATATGTAACTATCTGATCCACTAGCTACCCCTCCATTTATATATGATTATGTCAGTTAACTATTTGTATCAATTATAAAATGAAGATGAACAATAATTATATTAAAGATTTTATATATGACTCACAGGAATTTCTTGCTATTGATCATGGAAAAATCCCCCTCTCCAATTATTTAATTACAAATCCACCTTGATCCCTGTGCTGCCTTCCGGCGACATGGTTGTTAGTGCTGTGTACTGGGGAAGTCCTGCTTTTTCCGTTCTTTCCCATGTTGGTTTTTTGAAAATTGATTTTTTTCTTTTATATGTCAGTATTGTTTAATATATGATGGATTGTATTTGAACAATATGACAGGACTTTGCGCGAAATGTGTCATATAGTTCAAAATACATTTATTGAGACTAAATGATAGATTTTTCATTATCTTGAAAGTGTGATGTTTTAATGATTTGAAATTTTGTTAATGGCAATTTATCAAAAATGTCACTAGCATTTTAGATTTGTTTATACTTGGAAGTTAATAATGCTCTAAATGGCCTCCAAAAGAATCAGCTTATGTCCTTATATTCCATATACCAAATATATTACTGGATCGCCTGTAGTGTAGATATAACATTCAATATTTTACCTGAAGTTTCTGTAGGCGGTTCCTAATATCTATAAATGTCACCCTTTTTCTTTTAACCTCGGTAAAAATGTCCAGAAACAACATTACTTTAGCATTCCCTGACTTTCTGCAGATCCTGACAAGATGATAGAATATGGGTGTAAACAAATAACCTCTTCCACATTTTCACCCCCTGGATGCACCAAAAAACGGTTTGGACTTCTCATTTTATTCTTGGCTCCAGCCTTTAGGAGAGCACATTTCACAGACTTTCAGGCAACCATGTAACAGGCAACACCTGTTCAGACAACACCTGTAGTGTACTACCAAAAAAGCTATGATACACTGCATTATGATCAGGGTAAAACCTGAACCACATCTAAGCACTAATATTGTTTCTTTAAATCCACCTATACTTTAAAGCTGTGGAACACACTTTCTTTGTTCAATAGCCAATGTTAGATACAGTGTAAGCACTTGTTGTACACCCGTTTGACTACTTGTGTTTGCATTAAACATGTTATATTGCATACTCTATACTGTACATTGCATATATTTGAACCAATTGCATATTTATATTATTGTGAAAAATGAATTTACTAATAAGAGGGACTGGCTATAAGCATATCTGTACATATGTATAGTTAAATATAGCCTCCTTGGGCCATTAAATGGAGTATGATACAGTATTTATTTTAAGAAGTATAAGGATCAGACATCAAAGTGACATTACTGTAGAATAGGATATAATGTGCAGGTTTGATGCTCTTCTAACCAACATTACATTGAGATATATGCAGTCTTGAACAGGACAGTCCTTGGCGGTCAAATACAGTCTTTAACAGCACATTTCTTGGCTTTCAATTACCACAATCACACATTCTGTAGAGGACACAAGAAGGATCTAGAATAAGAAGATGTTTTATACATGGTTGTATAGCTGCTGATATTCTGATATTCTGCTGTATAACTGCTAATATTCTTTTATGTGTACTCTGATATAACCAATCTTATAGTACCCTGGCTGGCATTAGTTAATTGATTTTAATAAAAGTTATGTTAAATTGTATTTAAATTGAAAAACAGTCTCACTTTTCATAATAGTACCAGATTTTGAGCCTGATAAATATGTAGTTGATGTATTTTATTTTGATTTGTATCTTTAAAAGTCATGATTTTGCCATTTTTGACTGATTTTTATTATCCTTTCTTTCAGCAGTCTAGAGGATCCTGGTGCAGAGACATCTTCCTATCAATGACATTTTTCTGTTTAAGGGCAAGTTAAGGAAAAGAAGACAGGGGTGCTAGTTTAGCTTAGTCAAATGCATAGAAAAGAAATTGGGGTTAATGTAAGTGGGTAAAGTGGCTTATTGTGCCATTCTGAAATTTCTGATTCTATCCACCTTTATAAAGGTTACTGTGAGAAAGGGTATGTAAAAATAATTTTCCCTCAATTCTCTCCCCCCTCCATCCATCCCTTACAACATTTCCCTCCCTTGTTTCCTCCCCCCTAACCACAGTTGTTTGTCTTTGCCTTTATCAATTCTAGCTGTATATTTCTTTAATTACACTACACATTTTTGTAAATATTACTTTTGTACCTACTTTTAACTGATTATCTCCATATACCTAATTCTTTTAACTTTCATGTGATACATTGTCAGACTTTTTTGTCACAATGACATTGATTGTCCAATAACACCTGTACTTCCCACCCTAGACTTTTGTCAGTCCAACATTTTTTTTTTATTTCATCACCCACACGCTCCATGTGGTCCCTGCTTTACCTGTCTTCCCTCCTTTCCCTTCCCCTTCGTTCCTTTTCCCTCCAATTCTATGGGGCACCAGGTCAGTGGGTTCGTTACTCTCGTCCTACCTTAGCCAGTGGTAATGGAGGGTGGGGAGAAGATCTCACTTTCCGAATTAGAACAAACGCCAGTCGTGGCCTTCTCCTCTATCAGGATGATGAAGGTGACTGTGACTTTCTTGAGTTAGCTTTGGATGGTGGCCGTCCACGGTTAAGGTTCTCCATTTCTTGCTCAGAGCCTGCTGTTGTACGTCTGCCTCGGGTGTTATCAGATGGCCTTTGGCATGGCATAGTAATTGGTGGCAATGGCCGTGAAGGTTGGCTGACTGTAGATGGAGAAAGAGGAGTGAGTGAAGTCCGATCAAAGCGTAGAGAAATGACACTCCGCAGTGATCTTTTTGTGGGTGGTCTTCCATCTGATTTACGGTTATCAGCCCTTACTCTAGGTGGAGCTAAATACGAGCCACCTTTTCTTGGAGAATTGGAAGGGCTAAGATTGGGGGGTAGATCAGGACAACTACTAGCCAGTCAAGGGGTAGGAGGAATAGAAGAGGAGGAAGATAGGGTGGTGGATCAAAAACGACCCTATTCATGTCGAGGAGCAAACCCATGTCTGAATGGAGGAAAATGCAGAGATGAGGTGGAAGGAGACATATGGTGTGACTGTCGGGACACTGGGTACCATGGAGAAAACTGCTCTGAAGGTTAGTTATATACTTTGCCTCTTGTTTGCTTATAGGTTTGTTTCCTAATGCATGCACTTTTTTTTCATTCTGTCAGTCAGTATATTTTCTGTCTTTTAGAATAATTTTTTGTCCTTTTTTTATGCCTAAATCTGACATGATTGCTATGATTCTCACATTGTATTATCTGCACTTGGTCCCCAGAATAAAATTCATTTTAGGTCCTTTAGACAATGAGCCAATGGTATCCTTTTAAACTGCATAGGGTTGCCATTGTTCTTTTTGAGTTTTTATGTAGTAGTCTATAGGAGGAGATATTTAGGTAGCTTACAGAATGAGGGGAATATAGAATAGTTAACCATTCACTGAATATTTTCACAGTACACCCAGTGTACAAGTGTCAAAAAGCTGCAAGTATTCAATACTGAATATTAGTAGCAACTATACATGGTGTGTTAATAACAAAGCTGGTTGAATGTTTTGGCATATAAAAAAAGGTAAAATAAAATAATTGTTAAGGTTTAATAGTGCATTTATAGTTATGTCTTTAATGATTAGAATGTAGTCCTCAAAACACTTATACTTTTGGGATCAGTTACCATCAAGGAATATTGTTTTTATGTTTTATAGGTTTCCTTAGGTTGCTCCCGTTTAGTTTTAAATGTACACATAGGGTCAGTACAAGCATCTTCAGCTGATAATCTGAAACAAATATTTATTTAATTATGTTTTTCATTGGTATTCATGATCTTAAAATGTTCTTTGACTTTAGTTTTTTAATGATAAATTTGAATAAAAGCAGTGATATCATCTTATGGGAACAGATTTTAGGGCCATATCAAAACATACCTTAATGACAGGCACATATTGAATACATTGTACATTGTATGTACTGTAACTATTCACAATATTGAAAGTGGAAAAGATTTTGAAAAAAAAATTGTGATATCATCTTATGGGAACAGATTTTAGGGCCATATCAAAACATACCTTAATGACAAGCACATATTGAATACATTGTACATTGTATGTACTGTAACTATTCACAATATTGAAAGTGGAAAAGATTTTGAAAAAAAAATTGTGAGCGGTCAAGGAAGAGAAGGAAGAGGATGGGGCACCCCTGGAACATGAGCTGGGACAGGTGCAAACAGGGTTTGGCTCCAAATTCTAACTTTACATTGGCAGTTTAGTAATACAAAGCTTTTACCAAGATATATTTTGAAACTTTATAGCATCTATGATGCCAAAAGGCTCATATAACTGTACTGCACTGGTAGAATAGCCACAGTAATCAAAACCTGCATACTGTGTAACAGAATATTAACTAACTGGATCAGTTATTCTGCTGTTGACGGGATCCACATTTCCAAGGAAGAGTACCATAATCCTTCTTAATTGAGTAACTGGTTAGTGTGACTCATTTAGATCCCCTATACTTTATTTTAAACAGTATTTCCAAAACATATACAGGAACAATCATAACACCCTATTTTACTGCAGTATTCCTTTTCAGCTAATGGACACTGCCCAATCCACACACCTATTTGGAGCAGAAATAAAACCAAAAGATTTAAAAAGCAGGAACCGCAGGTCTAATCTACGTTGCATTGGTATACCAGAGTGTGTAAAAGGGCAGGACCTATTCACCTTTTTAACTGTAGATTTGATGAAAGCCCTTGATTTACAACCTCTTCCACTGCTGGTGTTAAAAAGGGCACATCGCCTAGAACAGGAATGAACAGGCAATAATCAAAGACCACGACCCATGATTTCAAAATATCTACATTATGCTGATAAGGAAACAGTTCTCAATACCTATAGGAGATTGAAAAGTCCTTCAGGTTAAATGCGAAAAAAATCCTAATGTTTCAGAATTTTTCAGCACAGTTCACTCAAAGACGAAAAACATTCATTCCTCTTCGCAAACAGACAGAAATGGGTATCAGATTTTCATTAATGCTGGTAAATAGAGAATGTTATGGAAAGGAGAACAAAAACTTTTTGAAGATCCCAAGATATTGGAATATCTTGAACTTGAAGGGCACTACTTTGTCAAGCTAAAGGGGCAAAAGGGACCATGCATAGGAATGTTTTCCTTTTTTTGGTTTCCATTTTTTGAATGCAATGTGGAGAGATCCAGTAAATTATTGGTCTTTTTTACTAAGGAGAATATTAGATCAGCTTAAAAGGGGGGGGGGGGGAACTTTTAGCAAATGTTTCTTTTGAATAAAGTTGTTTCTTAAGATGGTGTTGTTTTTTTTTGGGGGGGGGGGGGGGGGGGTTGTGGGTATTAGTTTAGAAGGAAAAATGTATTTAATACAAATTTAATTGATTAAGGAGATTAGATAGATCTTATGTTTTTGAATGTTTTTTGATAATCACTATCAATCGCTAACTATCAATCGCTAACTCAAAGGGAAAATTAGTTTTGTTTATATAACATATGTTCACTGCAAGAAAGACACCTCTATGTCCAGATAAAGGATAATAGGCAACAAGGATATTTAAAAATACATAGAGAAAATTAATTAGTTATATATCACTATTGGTTGTTAAAAGTGTCACAATTCTCCAATGGAATATCATGAGCAGTTGTTTTCCTAGTTTTGTTGGTATGGATTTTGGGGGGAAAGGGATAGGAAATTTAGATGACTATTCTTCCCAAAAAGAAAGATAACAATTCTGAAGTGGTATAGCAGGGAATTTTATGGCAACAGCACAACAGTTATCCCTTTATCATAAAAAAAAAATCTAAACCATTGTGTTTTTTAGAATGTTACAGGTCTTAATGCCCCTCAAAAGAGGAAGAAAGTTTTAGTACATCTTAAGAAAATGTCACCTTTCTCCAAGAAACACATTGGAAAGATGGAGACTCCTTGCTTTTAAAAGCCCCCTGGAAGATATAATAGAGACTTAAAAAAAAGGAGTGTAGCTATACTGTTTAACAAAAATTTCATTTTCATCAGTGAACTTGGGTGATCCGGGAAACCTGGAATGCATTTCTTAAATTTGAAAAATTGTTTTCAATCCTGGACCAGATTTTTTTGGACAACGCTGATACAATGTTTTATGTAATCAATATATCTTTGAAGACACAAAACCAAACTTTTTTTTATAAATGGCTTTTTTTTATCTCCTATTTATTTGAGTAGAGGCACATGCCAGAGATGCCATTCTCGCCAATTCTTTTTAATTTGGCTTTAGATCCACTTTAATTCAGGAGCAGTTACCCGAATTTGAAGGCATGCATATGGGGAAGAAAGAGGTAAAGGATACAGCATTCGCTGATGAAATTTTGTTATATATATCTCACCCACAAATGAGTTTGCCACATATTCTCGGGATACTCAATTAGCATAGATAAATCGAAGGCATGGTATCTTGCTAAAACAACTGAACCTGGTTTAGTTGGGGCACCTCCTATTTTGTGTGAGGCAAGGAAAAAAATAATCTACACTAGAGTGCATATTCCTAAAAATCCAGTCAAATTATATCAAATTAATGTTGGCCAGTACTAAAATCTATAAAAGAGAGTTTTTTGAAGTGGTCAAGATTTCCATTTTTATATCTTGGGAGAATAAGCCTCTATAAAATGGCAATATTTCCAAAATTGATGTATATGATTTAATCTCTAATCTAAACCAGCTAAGGTTTGTCTATGTATATTACAGCAAACGGTTAAAAATAGTGTAAATTTCCCTAA
>NC_092866.1:26624945-26646471 GCF_032062135.1 Pyxicephalus adspersus
TATTTTCAACTGAGATCAATTTTGAGCCTTTTCTGTATTCTACTTTTTAGGCCTGGCAGAAAATAAGATATAACTATCAGTTAAAAAGTCACTTTTTATTGCTTACCTGAACTTAGACTTTACGCATTTAATAAACAAAAAGTGAGATATGAGTCTTGGGCCAGCTCCGGCCTGAATAATAATATATTTATGGTAGGATGTGGACAAAAGGAACCCATTGACATGTGAAGAAGCCATGGAGCTATACCCCTTTCTAAAAGACAAGCTTTTTGCCATTTCAAAACAAGATCATAAATCCAACCAGAATAAAAAAAATTGAAGTAGATTGGGACAATCCAGTGGATTGACTTTTTGAGAGACCTGAGATGTTGGATGATCTACTTCCCAGATCACTCCCACAAAGAATTGTTAAAATATTTTAATCATGCATGGATCACTATATCTTCTTGTTAGTATAGATTGATAGTATTGAAACTGCTTCATGGGGCATATATTTCACCACAATGGTCATATTTGATGGGATTAGGTGTGTCTCTGGCATGTCCTAAATGTAAAAGTGAGAACGTAGATTTATATCATATGCTTTGGAACTGGCACAAAATTTGGGGAATTCAAATTGGTAAATTATCTACCCTTGACACCAGCTTGGGTAATATTTGGGCAGTTGGATATACAGGATATGTGGATAACTTGGGGCTGTAAAATGTTATCATTAATTTCTTTGGTGGGGAAAAAATCAATTTTACAAAAGTGGATTTTACCAGATCCTCCCTCTTTGCATCATTTTTCGGAAAAGCTTAGATTTTTAGGGATTTTATGGATTGGTGAGAGGCTTCACTGGAGAAAGAGAAACGCATTGAGCACTTCTTTGCAATATGGAAGTCGTGTTTAGATTTTACCAACTCACTTGAAAGAAAACATGAAATGATCACCTAATGGTATATAATTAGGACAACTGCTCATGATCCTCCTATAACAATACAATGTGGTGGAGTAGACAATAATAATGATGTGAATGGGAAGTTGGAGCCCTCCCCTTTATATGAATAAGAGAATTTATTGTTAAGTCTGAATGTTTTTTTTTTGGTATTGACAAATTCTATAATAAAATACACACATCAAAAAAACACATCTATTATGTCCATAATGGCACCCACTCCTTTGCCATTGCTTACACATTGACCATGACTTTTCATCACTTGCAATGTTGAATGTGCAAAGCTGTGAGCTACAATACTGTGGAAATCATTAATTCTCATTGCACTCTTAGTGAACATATCACTGGTGGCAACAATAGTGTAACATTGTCCTCAACATTCTGCTTTTTGCTGTGATGTTGGAAAACTAGTTTAGGGTTCTGGAGCTGTCAGCAAAGAGATGGGAGGGGTCCCTCGTCACCTGGTCCATGTCCAGCCTGAGCACAGGTGTACTATATATCCTAACAGGTCTAGAGACCATGGAGCCTTGTATTCAGTAGGTAGCTGAAGGCTGCAGGAGGAAAGATTACATAGGACCATCAAGTAAGATAGCAAGGAGACAGACAGCTAATGTTTATTTTGATATTGTCTTTGTTTTGGGCAACTTAAAAATAAAGAAAAGGCAGATAACTGAAATTGCACTCCACCCGCTTGACTGTTTTACTGGCCCCTCCCTTGCAGGTCCCCACATGAGCACCTTAGGCAACTCACAACTGAATAAACCTACATGTTTCCCTTTCTCATGTTAATCACAGTATGCATTTTAATAATTTACTTAGATATAAAGAAATATTGCAATATAGGAAGGCTAGGAAGGATTTCCCTTTGGCACCTTGTTTTGTTCCTGTCTGTCTGTCACCTGCTTCAGCGTGCACGGGGCCCCAACCTGGCAGTTGCCCGCAGCGCAACATCCTCACCTCTAGAAGCTCTGGTGAAGACCGAGCAGCTGCTTAGACGTCTGTGCCAACCGAGCTGGTGACACAGAGGGTCCACCGTCTTGCCCCGCAGTACTGTGACAGCCCAGTCTGTTGTTTCCAGTCTATTCCCTTGTGCTGTTCCAGTGTTTCTCTCTGTGGATATTTCAGTGGCACCTGTGCCTCCTGTTGCTTCCAGTGTCTCCTGTGTTCCTTGTGTCTGCAGTGGCCCCTATGTCACTGGCCTTTGATTCCCGGGATCCCTGATATTTGACCCCTAAGCTTGTAAACTGACCTTTCTTGCTTGCTGCCTGTCCTGACCCCAGATTTCTTTGATGATTCTTCCGCTTAGTGATTTGGTACCGTATATCTTCCTGTCCACCCTGGTGTGCCCAAGGACCGTGAGCATCCTCACCACTAGAGGCGCTGAAAAAGACCTGGTTGCCGCTTAGACTTTCACAACACTTTTGTGCAAGTCATAGCGCCCCCTAGTGGCCCTTTCTCCCCTTAGCATGACACCATAAAGCAACTGCAGGGAATACCAACCTGTCAGCAAAAAATGCTCATTCGGAAGCACTGAAAAGGAGTATAACTTACTCCCAGTATCTTCTAATAAAAGGAAATTGTACAAACAATCCAGACTTTGAAAATCAAGCAAAGGACTTACAATTAAGATTGATAGAGAGAGGATATAGTAAAATGTGATTGAAAAGAACATATCGGAAAGTGAAAGGTATAGATAAATTAAAAATGTTGTTTCAACAAAAAGAACCAAAACATAGTAGTAAACAGAGGTAGAAACCCCATAATTATGCAATATTCTAGACATTACAAAGAAATAAGATATATTTGCAAGAAATATTGGCCAATACTCCAAAATGATTCTCAAATTAGGAAATTTATTGGAGAGAGACCAAAAATTACCTATGGTAGAGCTTTGTCCATAAAGGATAAATTTGTAACCAGCCATTTTAAAGAGGAATTACCAAATTAACCCTGAAAAGAAAATAGGTACCTATAAGTGTGTGGTAGATGTACGGAATGTAGATAGATATATAGGGAGGATGAACCAGGCTTTAAATTACCCAAAGAGTTAAGTTAAAGAACTGCATTCATGAAACATGCGAAATAATGGGAGTGGTTTATCTGGCAATATGCAATTGTGGCTGCTACTACTGTACGTATGTAAGACAAAAAGGATGTTAAAAAAACAAATTTACCAACATATAAAAAAATTGGAAATGGCATGATCACTACATCATTGAGTCAGCACATGGGACTAAAGCACAACTTCAATTTGAATAATTTAAAATTTAGGGGTTTTGGAACAAGTACAAAGTAATTTTAGAGGTGGAGATATATAAAAAGTTTTATTACAAAGAGTAAGTAAGTAGATCTTTAACCAATGACATATTCAGGACTAAATGAGATGATCACTTTCAGGGTATTTTTGGAGGAAGGCAAAAGAGAGAGGATGTAGGAAAATATGTGAAAACAAGTTTTTATGTGAATATATACATTATATATACAAATAAATGTGAAATGATTATTATTTTGTGATATGAGTTATTACCATATTGATTTTCTTTGAATAAATGTGGGATTCTAATGTCGCCAAAGGTTGAGAAATGGCATGTAATAGATGTTTAAATGCCTATGTAAGATAGTGTTATATATGGAGATAGATCTATATTCTAGAGAGAGTAATCAATTGGTATTGGTATAATTGGTTAGTGCAAGAATAACATCTTTATAAAGTGAACCAGGACTTAACCAAGTGGACTTAGATCTATACTTTTAACTTCATAAGGAGTTAATAAGGAATTAGGACTGGTATAGTTGATTACACTGGTCAACAAACATTTTCTTGCCAAACAGATTAAAGTAATTTTAGGTTATTTTTGATGTACAGATTCCAAATATGGTATTGGTTTAGCTAGATTGACTCTAGTTTTTGAAATAATTACCTCAATAATAACCTCATAGAAAACTAATGAAGAATGTAAATTAAGCAAAATAAACTAGATATGCCACTGTATACAAAATTAAATTTTTAAATACGTAATGTCAGTATATTCTATATTCAGTATATTTACATAACTAATCACAAAGTAATCACAAGTAATTGAAAAACTGTTTGTATTATTTCATTTTATGCTGCTGATCAGGACAATCACATTGAAGGATCCAGCAGTAGTCTGCTGGTATGTGTCTATCCCATCTACCCTGATACCTTTCTTCAGTCACCTTTTTATCTTGATGGAACCTCCCCCCTTGTTTCTCACTGAAATCGCCAAGGTTTTCTGGAAATGTTTGCAAATGGCTATGGAGATAGTCTACCTTTATGCTCAAAGTAGCACCCAAATTTTTTAAAGTTTAAGAGCATGTTTTGTACCAGTTCTTCATAATTTTGTGCTTTATGGTTACCCAAGAAGTTCTTGACAACCATGACATAGTTGTGCCAGGCAAAAGCTTCAGTATCAGTCATGTAACTTGTGAAATTTGAATCATTTATCAGTTTCCGAGTCTGGGGTCCATCAAAGATTGATTTTTCAGTATTCTATCCAGGGAAAAAATCTACAAATTATTTGAAGCAATCACCATCTTTCTTCAGAGCTCTTACAAGTAGCTTTATTAATCCCAACTTTTTGTGTAGTGGAGGGAGAATGATTTTTTCTTTGTCAACCATTGGCTCGTTAATGATGTTCGCTGCACCTTTTTTCATGTTTTCCCCTGGAGGCCATGTCACTTTTTTCCAGTGATCCTGCTTTGCTCTACTATCCCGCAAGCAGATGGAACATGAGTACTTTGTGTATCCACTTTGCTGTCCATGTAGGAAGCTCACCATTTTTAAATCAACACATATGGACCATTGGTGTTCATGATAGAAAAGCTTTTGTAAGACTGTTTTGATATTTTCATATTCTTCTTGAAGTTTTGTTGCGTGACTAATTAGAATTAATGCCAGATTTCAAACTTCCAGTGGAACAGTCTATGAAAAGCCGCCAGTCTTCTGCTCAGTATTCTGGTACTCCCATATGGGCTAGTAGTCCAGGAATGTTTCCACAGCACAAAAAGTCTCAATCTTTACTGAAATATGGTAGGAGTGTCACCTCTCTTGTCCTATAAACTGTTATTTTAACTTCCGGTCTCAGACAGCTTTTTTTCTTTTAGCTTAGGTGCTAAAAGTTCAGATGCTTGTTTTGACATACTTGGGGCATGTATTAAATCATTGAGCTCTTCTTGGGAGAACTACTGGTTTGATGAAACACTTCCTTCATGTTCACTTGCACTGCTAACTCTTGAAATACACTCCAAACCCTGTATATCCTCCATGTCAGATACAGGAATATCATGGAGTGTACAGAACACTGGTATGGGAACATTAGCACCATGTGGCACAGGTCGTCTTGCTAATTCCAAATCAGGGTACTCCCACTTGTTTTTCTTCTAACTGTCACACTTACCTCTTCCTCACTAAAGCGCAGACACCTCTCTCCTGCGCATGCTGGCAGTTCTGACACTGGGTGTGCCTCTGTTTCCAAGCTTTATCAATTCCGTCCAATCCGCTGGCAATCAGAAAATAGCCTCTTGACCAGCCCTGGCTGTTTAGCTAGCTCACACACTGCACTCCTGTGTTCGGGCAACGTGTCTCCATTGTGCCAAGCCCCTAGTTCTGTTGAGCTAGTTCCTGTTCACCTGGTGCTTAATTCAGTGTTTCCTCTGTCCAGCTCCTGTGTTAACCCCTCGTTGTCCAGTCTGTTGTTTCCCTGCCAACCTCCCTGTGCTGTTCCAGTGTTCCTGTCTGTCTGTGGATATGCCCGAGTCACCTGTGCTCCCTGTTGCTTCCAGTGTCCCCTGTGACCACAGTGGCCACTGTCACTAGTGTCTGTCGCCTGGATCTCTGGCAGTTGACCCCTGGGGTTTGACCTGGCCTCTCTTTCCTGCTGCCTGCTTCGACCCTGACCTTCCTCAACTATCCTTCTGCTTTGTCATTTGTTACCATGTTTTGCCCACCTTGGTATGCCCAAGGACCACAACCTGGCAGTAACCAGCGGTGCAACATCCTCATCATCAGAGGCTCCAGAGAAGACCTGGTTACTGCTTAGACTCTTTACCTTGGTCCTTCTCAGGGCTTCACACCACCTCCGTGCAAGCTGTAGCGGCCCCCTAGTGACCTTGTCTCCCTGAGTGTGACAGTTTGCATGAACCATGCCTACTCCCTTCCAGACCTCAGCAGATTTCAACCACTCATTTGCCCAGAGGCTTGACACCAAGGAACCTACCCAAATCCAGGTGCTTCGCCAGCTTCATGCACTTACAGCTCGCCTGGATCAACTGGTTTCTCCCAGTGCACCTGCCGTATCGCCAGCCCAGGTCCAGCCTAGCGCCATCACAGTGACCTCTGCACTAAACTTGCTTCCTCCACAGTTATTCTCTGGGGACCCTAAGACCTATCATGGCTTCATCAACCAATGCGACATCCATTTTGGTTGGCATAACTTCCCCACTGACCGGGCTAAAGTGGCATATTTAAAGCTCTGGGAAAAGAAGGATCCAGTTACCAGTAATATTGAAGCTGTTTGATGAAGATGTTTGATGAACCCCTGCACGCCTCCTCAGCAGCAGTGTGCTCCTGCGTCTCTGCCAATGGTCGCTTACTGTGGGTCAGTATGCAGAACAGTTTTGTACCTTGACAGCTGAACTCGCCTGGAACAATGAGGCGCTCCACGCTACCTTCTGGCAAGGCCTTTCTGAACACGTGAAGGATGAGTTGGATGGTCGGGAGATTCCCTTGTCTCCGAATGATCTGATCTCCTTGACCATCCAGATAGACATTCGCTTCCGAAGAGCATTTCTAGGAGAAACCTTGCCCACACAAAGCCTTTGTCCCACAACTGGCACCATCCTTTTAGCGGCCTCTGCAAATTCCAGCCTCCCCTGTTCCCCGTCTCTAAAGAACCTATGCAGCTAGGCCGATCAAGACTATCTCAAGAGGAGAGGATCCGGCGCCTCTCATCTGGTCTTTGCCTTTACTGAGGACAGAAGGGACACATTATCAAATCTTGCCCACAGAGGCTAGGAAACTTCAGTACCTAGCATGCTCTGAGTGGGCATGCTAGGTCACTCTTCTCTCCCCTTTAGTTAGCGACCCTCCATAGCCATCCAGCTTCACCCCAACAACTCCACACTTGCCCTTGAGACCTTCATTGACTCTGGAGCAGCTGGAAATTTCATTTCAGCCACCCTTCTGAAGAAATGTGCTTGGCCTATGGAGCCATTATCACAGCCTCTGCGAATCTTTGCGGTTGATGGTACCCTCCTGTCATGTGGATTTATTTGCTTTCAGACTTCACCCATCGAAATGACCATTGGTGTGCTACATCATTAAGACTTATAAATATAACTTTTCTTGTGCTTCCTCAGGCCACCTCTGCAGTCACTGTGGGCCTCCCGTGGCTTCAACAACACTCCCATGGCTTCAATATACACATGTTTACACATTTATAAGTGATGCAGAAGTGATGAAGTTTTTTAGATATAAGGAAAATTATACATCCCCCCCTAAGATTTGTATAAAACACTGATAAGTGGTGTGCCTTTCCTCACAAAGATCACTTCTTTTGGTGAAGACTAAGGGTGATTAAGAGTCATCTAATTCAAATAATTGTTTATTATAATGAATCTCCCTTAAAGAGGAACTAAACTCAAAAACGGCCAAAACTATAAAACTTACACTTACTTTCAATCCTGCAGCGCAGTCGATCGGTCCGGACGTCTCCTCAATTGTGTCCCGCGTCATCCTAGTATCCATCTTTGTGCCGGCGCTCCGGGCACCACCATCTTCTCTTCTTCCTGGTTCTTCTTACTATGTCATCCGACTCAAGCGCGAGTTTGGGTGGCGTAGTAGTAAAAAGTTTTTTTCCCCTTTTGACAAAAGGGCTCTTTTTGCACATGCCCGAGCAACCGAGGCTTTGAGCTCCCATTCATTCTTAGGTGGCGGTGCTGCACCCTTTTTTTTATTTAAAAAAAAAGGTGATTCACTTAAAAAAAAACAAATACACAGAATTTTTACTTACTATAAAAGGGTTGTCTACCCTTTTATGTAAAGTGAAAATTCTGAATTTAGGTATGCTTTAAGTTTTCCTCTTTGTAAAATTATGGAGAAATATGGGTAAGTAGCATTTCTGAATTCAAGTGAATGTTGGGTTGGAGAAAAAATTTGTAAATGTATGAATTAAAGATAAACATTAATCAAATTATATATTTCCCTTAGAATAAATTGGTGAAAAAAACCCTTTGATCTGTTCTTCTGATGATATTATCATTAGGACAAGTTGGTCATTTTTTAATAAAAGAGTTAGGAATTAAGAATAAAAAAAAGTTATGCAAGTTTTATAAAAAAGTGTTTAAATGTATTTGTATAAATAATATGTACTGGAAAAATCCCCATGTGAAAGAATTTTCTATGCTTACACTTATAGTTTAAACCAACATTTTTTCCTGTATTGAAGACTATATAAGTACATTTATTTCTGCATTAGCCTTCCAGTATCAATATAAATGCATGTTTTGGGGGTGTTTCCTCAAGTAAATTCAAAGTATAGGTGTGGCAATCAGTCTTTCTGAGGCTGCAGAGCCCTGTGAAAAAAAAAAAAAAAAAAAGTGCAGAAACCAATCATAAATTGACTTATTGGTAAATACTTATTACTCTATAAAACTTTTTGTATTAGGATTAAAACATTGTACTTTTTAGACTGGGCACACTGATGATAAAAAAACAAAAAACAAACAAATTAGACTTAAATTCTATTACGGTGTTTCTTTTCTGATTTTCTTTTCATGCAGGTGATTGAATATTTTATTGTGAATGTGATCATACATTTCCACCATTTCCAATTCATTTAGCATTTCACTATTACTAGCATTTTATATCTTGCATTTTTTGCATTTTAAATCTTACATTTTAGCACTTTCTTCTATAGTCTTTCTCTGCTTTGCTACATCTCAATCATTTTCACAATCCTCCCTCCCCCTTGCTGGTCCTTTGTGACTGTCACTAGCAGTGACACTGACTCAGCCTGAGGTCCATTCGTCTATTCATATCCATGGAGTACACCCTCCTCTGGGGAGCTCAGCTGGCTGGATGCACATTAGCCTGGAGTTGTAGTACTCCGGGGGCAAGGAGAAGGATGAAGGACACACAACAAGATACAGGGAGAAAGAGCACTGGGACCAGAGCACAGTTAGAAAAAAGCTGAGATGAAAACTACTTAGGAAAGGGAATGACTAACAGCAAAAAGGATATATATATATATATATATATATATATATATAAAAAAAAATAAAAATATAAATATATATTAGATTAAATTACCTAACATTAAAGTTTAGTGATCTGCATGTAATGTGTAGGGTTCTCTACAACAACAAAAAAACAACAAAAGTAACAAAGGTCTTGATTTAAAGCTCTCCAAGGCTGCAGAGGATACACTCATATGTCAATCACACTCATTGGTGATTCTGCGAACCTGGAATAGATTTCCTAAAAGTCATCTGCTATTATTTAGCAAATGTTTTCAATCCTGGACCAGATTCATTCCAGGTTTGCTGCATCACCCAGCTTCACTAATGAAAGTGTATCCTCTTCAGCCTCCAGAACTTTAATAAATCAGGCCAATAGTGTTTTGACATAGCACGAAACTTGAGTAGATCAAACCTGTTTTTTCTTTCCAAGTTAGAGATGAAGAATCGATACACACACACATCCTTAGGGATTCTGTTAGTGTTTTGCCCTGTTGGATTAATAACAATTGATAACAGCTGATGCTGCTGTTGTTTTAATCACGGTCCCTGCAGCTGTTTGGCCTCCCCCTATCCTCTCTAAAGAACAACACTTTTTGGCAGTGAGCTGAACAGCTTGTCCACACAAAACAATCACTAACAATATAGATAAACTTGCAGGTATTTCATGATGATCTACAGAAGGGCAGCATAGCAAAGGAGTGTCTTTCCTCATATCTTCTCCTCATTTGAACAAAATTGAGCCATTTAGCTTATGTGATGTAAACATAGCTTTGCTAAAATTCTCAGAAAATTAAAATTGTTTTGCCTTATTGCATGTCCTACCTTTATCTGTGTATCTGTTTATATATATTTGCCCCATCCTTTGTTTGTAATATCCTCTTACATGTTTTAGTAACTGACATTCCTTTTTCTTATCTCCTATTCACAAACAGAGGATCGTGTAATCGAAGGTGAGTAGCTGCTTGTTTAAAATATACCATTTGGTACTGCCTGTTTTATTAATGTAATATGAGATTTGTAAGGCATCTAGAAGGAAAAGGATTAGGCGTTGCTATGTACATTTTTCATTTTGCAATACTAATGTTTTTACTAATGTTCAGTTTTCTCTAACCAGGCACTTTTTCTTCTAGAACCCCTTCTCTCCTGTTTGAGGTCCCTTCCCTTTACTATTTTGCTTTCCTTGTCACCTGACTCATCTGAACATAATAATGAGCAAGCATTATGCAAATTATGTTAATTAGACTTTAATGGGAAAACACAGGAATGGAAATCAGGAGAGATTTAGGAAAGGGGATGAAAGAAGGAGGGAAGAATGTGTTATAAAATGAGAGGCAGCTAAAAAGATTTGATTATTAAAGAAAACCGAATGTTAGGAGCCTCTATCAGGCTGCATTGTAGATGCTGTAGTAATAAGAAAAAGAATATGGAAAATAAGCACAGACTGAGAAACTCCATTTTCAGTTAAGCCTTTAGTTTTTCAGAGTACAGTTTCTCAGTAGTTTTTACTTTTTTTGTTAGAGTTCTACACACTTGAAATGAATAGTATAGTTGTAAGAGTGCATCTACCATTCAAATATTTGTATTGTTGTATATTCTATTTTTGGCCCTTTTCTATGATACATTGAAACACCAGTCGGGCATGTTAAATCTCCTCTGAGACAAGTGGTGCATGGCTGGCAAAGGAACAAACTAGAAAGAGATATTCACAGCAACACAGCTCAGTGATGGAATTAATTATCATTAGGGCCCTGTTCCCACTATGTGTGGTGCAGCTTTGTTTACAGCCATGTTTCACATAGTTCACAAAGTTAACAGACATTGCAGAGAGAGCAATGTCTGAGGTTTCCACTTATGCAATGCACAGCATTTTCTCAGTGCACTGCTGGCACACATTTCTGTTCAGTTTTGTGTGCATTTGTGCCCCATTTAGTAATGATTGGGTTCAGCACCACAACAAATAGCCATGCAGGTGTCTGTGCCTTGCCGTGCATTGCAGTATAATGAACTACAACACTTTTTTATATCAGGAAAAAGTTTCAGGGCTCCAGTAACAGGGTTCCTCAAATAGTAAATTCCATTGTACTTAGGCAGCCTATTTATTTGAATGGACTTCCTATCATACCACCACTTTAATGTACTATTTTCTGTAACATGGTAGTTCATTACATTGAATGCCACTGTAGGAGATCAACATACATGAAACTTGTTACTGCACTTTGTGGTAACATGCGAATGGTACTCAATACCACAGAGCAGCAGTATAAACATGGCCTAAGGCTGGTTAAATTACACAGTATAAGGTGCCCAATTTTCTTATATTGTAATAGCAACATAGGAAAATTATTATTTCCAATTATACACAAGCTTTTTTTCCCATAGCTGCATAAAAAAGCAATTAATTCCTGTTATATGCAGGCAATATTTTTATTGTAATGTTCAAATTATCCTGTGTTCTCCAGACCATTAGAGGGGAACAGAACAGAAACATTGATTTAGACTGCCCCTATGCAGTTCAGAGAGCCATTTAACCTTTTCCCACAATATTAGTTATAAAGTTATGTATAAAGTTATAAATATAACTAATGTCTGCATCTGAATACTTTGACATGTGATTTTTTTTCTGATCAGTTTTATAGTCAAGGTTTTTAAAATGTGAGATTTTAAAATGGTGTCAACTACAGTTTGGTAGTAGTTTCAGGATATTGACCCAGTTATACTTTTTCACTCAGTATCACGAGTGTTATTGACAATTGTCTATGTTGCTGTATACCTGCATTTGTTACGGTGCATTATTTATGTATATTTAAGAATGTAACTACTATCTTTTTTTAAGGTTTATTATGTTGAAAAACATGTAAAACACCAGAAAAATGTTTTTAATATATAATACTATTCATTCTCATTAAAAATATGCTTAGTGCTTTTGCTTTATGAAAATCAATCACAGCTAAAATAAAATGCAGGATATTTTTACATACACCTCTAACCATTGGTATTTAAAATGATACATAATGACATTTGGGTGTACTTTATGTCGTTTTGCAGTTAACACTATTTATAGTGCAGCTAAAAAGTACAAAAGTGTAAGGGGACACTATCCACAATATTAAAGTAAATGTGTTTTCATTTCTAATTCATGTATTCTTTACTCTCTATCCTAATTTGGCTACAAAAATTTCCTAGATTTTCACATTTCAAATTGTGTTTCTTTACTTAGTCTTTCTACCCTGGGGTCTCTATTTGCTGTCTCTGTGCTGTGACTTACAGATAAGAGTCAAACAGTCTGTGACTTTCATATGTTCTTCCCTGGACAATAAAGATTGTTATTCATGTCTACACAAGGGAAGAATGCTTTTAAGTTTTGTAAATAGATAGTTGTGTATGTCTCCTCTAAATTCTATTTGAAAACAAATAATATTTAGGAATTTCGCAATCTTATACAGCTGTAAATATTTAATTTGAAGTTAGCTATATTAATAATAGGAATATGCAGCTGTTTGGTCCATTATAGTTGTTACTGTTGTATGTCACAATTTATTTATCATGTATCAACATTATATTTAATCATTTAGTTTTAGGGCTTGTACAGACCTGCAGTAAAACTATGCGGGTGTCTATGGGAGTCTGTCATGCGCAGCTAGGCATCCAGGGTAGTTTTCAGTTTTTTTCAGGCATTTGCAACTACCTGTATAAGGTTTTTTAAAGTCCAACATATATTTAAAAAAAGGCAGTAGGCATTAAAAAACTCCTAAAAACACCTGTACAGCCGGTTGCAATTGCATGTTTCCGATTCAAGTCTATGGGGCGGCAGTGGTGGCACACCGCCTTTGGACACTGCATTGAGCGACCAGAAAAAGCACATGAAAATACTGCGACCACCTACCCCCTGTCAAATGAAGGATAATAAATGAACCTATTTGGTCCCATGTTACCTGTTTTTTGCAAGTTCTTTTTGAGTGCTAAAATGTTTGAACAATCTTCAGGTCTGAGCAAGCCCTTAGAGATGTAGATAACTAATAAGCAACTTAATAAATGCTAGTCATGCCTGCTGTATGCTCACTACACTAATAAGAAAACACATAACTTTTGTCACTATGTCGTTTTTAATTTACTGAATATTTTTAATAGCTAATCTTAATTTTAATATCCATAAATGTTTGAACAAAGGTAAATTTTAAAGCAAAAGTCTGGTTGAAAGATAGGGAGTTTTTTATTTTAATTTCAGTTTTGACTTTCTGGGTAAAATAACAGTTATAAACAGTATAATTTCTCTTTTCTTGGGTACAGTAGTGTAACATTTATTGATGTGTCTTCAGGTTCCTCTCTATTACAACACTGAGAAACTGCATGTATTTAGTGAAATAGATTTTCTTTGTAAAATATAATTCTGTATTTCTTAATTACCATCAAGACTCGCATCTGCAGGTACTTATATTATAGCAAGGCCAGGCTTCGTCCAATACAACGCATAGTATAAATCCAATTCCGGTACAAAATACCAGAGACATGCATCCCCAGGAAGCCATATTTCAGGATAGACCAACTTCAACCAGTGCACCATATAAAGCATAATATTTTATTTTATTTTTTCCAGTCTAAACTTTGGCTTCCTAGTTTATTAGAATTACACAATAAAATTGTTTATTTTTGTAGTAGAATTTTTATATAATTCAAAAAAGCTTTCACATGACAACAGATTACAGAAAGGCCCAACATCATCCAGTATTACTCTTATTACACAGTATACTGACATTTATTTCTTTTTCTAAGTTGAAATCTGTTTGTATAAAGACATATGTTTTTAAGTTCAACTTTATTAGAAAACTACATACGAATAATTAGGAGACTTTAATTTGAAAAGTATTGGCAACTCCCTTTCGAAAGTAAAGACACTGCCTTATCCCATTGGATAGCATTAATTAACTACAAAGTTTATATATCATCCACCTTTATTTTTATTATTTTCTACATTGTAGATTAATATTTAGGACATTCAAACTATGAAAGAACACATATGGAAGTATGATATACTAGAGTAGAATATAATAAATTTTTTTTATATTTTAATATATTTTAGACTCTTCAAAGTACCAATCTTTTGATTTGATAACACTTTTGCACACTTCTGGCATTCTCTCAGTCAGATTTATGAATGAAATGATTTTCTAGTAACAGGTATGCCTTGAATTTCTAGCTTTCTCTGTTTGAGATCATCATTTGTGTTGTGTGGAGTTAGAGTTGGTACACAGTTCTACACAATATATGGCCCTATTGAACTACTGGTCAATTCCATATTATGGCAAGAACCACTCAACTAAATGAAGAGAATTGACAGATCATAATTACTTTAAGACATGGGGATAAGTCATTCTGGAATTTCACTAACTTTGAATGTAACCTCAAGTGCAGTTGCAACACCCATCAAACACTATGGTAAAACTGGCCCTATTACCTGATAACCACCCTAGAAAAGAAAGACTAGGGGTTGCTTTTGCTGCAGAAGATAAATTAATTGGAGGTACCAGCCTCATAAACAAAATAGCAGCAAATGAACATCACCTCAGATTGGAGTTTTAAAGGCTTACATTAGGGTTTCACAGAGTTCATGTAGTAGGCACATCTCAGCATTAGCTGTTCATAGAAAAATGCATGAAACAAGCTTTCATGGTCAAATCGCTGCAAATAATCTATTACTGCAGAAAAAGAACAAGAAAATAAATGCCTGGGTCAACAAACACAGGGAATAGGCGTTAGACCACTGGAAATCTGTAGATTGGTCTTATCAGTCCAAATCTGAAATTTGTGGTTACAACCATTATGTCTTTGTGAGGCATAAAAAATAGGAGCAGGAGGTTTCTACGTATGCAGTTCCCACCATAAAGAATGGAGGAGGAGGTATGATGGTGTGGGGGTGCATTTCTGTTGACATTGTTGGTGCTTTATTCAGAATTCAAGGCACACTTAACCAGCAAGTCTGCCAGTGCATTCTGAAGCAACATGCTATCCTATCTGATTTGCTGTTAATGAGACCATCATTTGTTTTTGAACAGGGCAATGACCCCAAACATACCTCCTGGCTATGTAAAGGTTATTTAACCAAGAAAGAGAATGATTTAGTGCTGCGTCAGATGACCTGGCCTCCACATCATCTGACCTAAAAGCAATTGAGATGATTCGTAATGAGTTGGACTGCAGAGTGAAGGCAAAGCAGCCAACAAATGCTCAGCACCTGTAGGAACTCAACTCAAGACTGCTGAAAAAACATTCTAGGTGTTAAGCTGATAGAAAGAATGCCAGGAGTGTGCAAAGCTGTCAACAAAGACAAGGGTGGCTACTTTGAAGAATCTAAAATATAAACATATACTTCTTTCACACTTTTTTTGTTTAAAACATAATTTTTTATGCGTTACTTTATAGTTTGATGTCTTCAATCTTAAATAAAAATAATAAATATAAAAACATTCAAACAAATATTGAATTCTATAGAAACAAACACTGGTAGGGTCCTACAATCACAGCCATGTCCCTCATTTTTTAAACCAAGATAGATCTCCCTATTTTGTGTGGGAAAAATCAAAAGGGAACACATTTACTCACCAACAACATAACCAAAACTTTTTACCAGATTCAGAAAATCAAAAATGGGATAATGTTAGGGATTAAAAATCTCATCCTTTTACTAATGGACAACACTGTCTCAAGGCCAGCAATAAGTGAAAAGTCTTCACATGCACTTGTCCAGAAGTGATTGAAGCTGTCAATCTATGAGTTTCGAGTAAAGAGTGCTCTTCGTCAGGATCTGAGCAATTTAGAGTGATCTATTTGTATGCAGTCTCTCCCTAAGCTTTTTCCACTAATTGACTATTAATCCTCTGTGTGCCTTGAGCTGTAATAAAAGACATGTGTCAGTACCTACACTTCTGTAAGATATTGTGGTGACATTCAGCGACAGACACAGGCAGTCAGCTGGTTTCCAGCAGCCACTCTGCTTTCTGGCACCTTCTGTTGCTGGGTGCATGAGCATGCTCTCTGTAGTCTTTAGCAGCCTCAGTAGGGCACATGCCTGTAAAGGATCTACGCTCCTCTTATTTTTGCAGGATTGCTGACATCTGTAGTCGTTCAGCAATTAGCTGTCTTTGCCTTGTTTTTGTTTACTATGTCTGAGCACTTGAGCAATGACCAGAGTAGTTCCTGGTTCCAATCCTGTCCTGCTATTGGCTGCTAGTCCTATATATACCTTGCTTGTTCCAGGCTTTGGTTTCTAGATCCTCAGCCTTGCTATAGGAGACTTGTTTAGCTATACTCTGCAACATTTAGCCTTTTGGATTCCTGACCTTGGCCTGACCTAGACTATGTTTGTCTGCCCTGAACTATGCCTGGACCTGACTATGCGTGTTGCAGATGGCAACAAGCTATTTACTGAAAAAAAGCCTTTACAAGCAGTGCTAGATCATCATTAAGGCAACCCTAGGCTAGAGCAAGGGGTCTGAGGGATGTTCATGGGGTTCAGCTACAACCTTAATCCTTGAGCAAATCAGAAAAATAGCATAGCTGTTTACAACTGTGTACCTCACTTTACCTCATAAGATAAAATGGGCTTCATAGCAGTTGGCACTTTATGGGAACATACAAGTATAGACCTATTGCAATCTGCAATGTCAGTTAAAGGGCCCCATTCTACTTTTATCTATTTAATGTTGATAAATGTAAAGGTATAAAACTGGAGGGAAAACTTTCATGTATCATATATATATATATATATATATTTATATATAGTGTATAAATGTTTCCCTGTTTTATACAATGTAACACAGTGACAAAGCAATCACCTGTGTTACTAGGCAAAGTGTTATATGGACAATATGTGGGACTGCGGTTTTTCATGCAATATTAAGGTGAAACTAGTAGCAATTTGGTGGCAGAGAATCTCTAGGTTTCCCTTCTGGCTACTTACTTGTGTTCTTGGACTGGTTTGCTGGAAATCATCTGAAAATGCAGGGTGGGGCAGATTCTTAATTCCAAGTCCCATAGGCCTATATAGCACACCTGGTGATAAGCAGTGGTGTCTGTGTGAGCCACTTTCTCTGGGTTTTGCCTGTGAGAGGTCAGAGCCACTGTGCCTGTGAAATGAGAAACACTGGTTTTGTTTTCAATACATTTTTTTCAATTTAAAAAAATATTATAGAAAAACAATACAGTTTAATTCACACAGGGCAATATAAATAAAAAAGAATACAAACAAATTCATACAACAGAACATTGCCATCTGTAGAAACTCCTAAATTAAATATCTTAAATGTAGCAACCTGGTATCAAGATCAAGAGTACTATAATGGTCCAACCATGGTGTCCATACCTTAAAGAAACCAGGTAGTGTATCCCTAGTAACAGCAATCTTCCTTTCCATAATCAAAGTGTCTGTGACCCTTGATAAAATGTCCGCAAAGCTCAACGTAGGTTTCTGCCATGCAGAAACTTGTCTAGTTGCTAGAAATACATATGAATTCAACATGCACACATGTTTGTGCTATTTGGGGACTGGCTTATGTAGTAGGGCTTCCCAAGGATTTTTGTATATAGAAATTTGCAAGACTGTACGAAGGTGATTATACACACATATCCATAGGTGCTTAGCCACAGGACATTCCCACCAAACATGGAGGGAGGTGCCTGTTGCTGCATAACCCCTAAAACACTTGGGAGATTTGCCAGTGAGAAATTTGGTTGACCTAGCCGGGATCATGTACCAATGGAGAATTGTTTTATAGACATTTTCCTGTGCAAGGACATGGTAGAGCATGTAGATACAGCCTTTAGGAGGCTAAAAAACTGTTTTTCAAATATTTAAAACATTTATTGATTAACATACCACATAGAAATATTTTTTGATGAATATATAATGTGTCCTTTTTTGTTTTTTTTTATAATATTAGTAGATTTTGTTTATTTGTTGTTATATTTTGTTTATATGAAATAATTTTTTGATCATGTATTAATATTATAGATCTCCTAAATTGTCCTGAGAAAGCGGATTGTATTCTCCGCGAAATTTGTAGACATGTTGTATAAGCACCTTCTGGTGTTTACACAGGAGATCTTGTATTTTTTGTATGTTTTATTTTTTGGGAAAAGTGTGGATATTTACTTCATATTGAAATAAAAGTTTTTTTAAAAATTTTTACTTTGTAAAATTAGTTGGCCTAAAAAGTCCCCAAAATGTCTCTCTTTATTCTTAATTGATCTTTGTTCATTCCTCGACTGAGGGGATCACACAATCATGGAACTGATCATTCTACTTTAAATTCTCTCTTACTGTTTTCCTCCTGATGAAGTGGACGGTTTCCACAAAACGCATCGAGGAATGAACAAAGATCAATAAGAATAAATTAATTAATTGAAAAATTGTTTTTCAGCCTCCTAAATTCTCTATTTTTTAAATAGTAAAATAAACATATATAGCGCCTTAGGGATGAGGCAAAATTGTGTTGAAAGCACATAGATGGAGTGTATTCAACTATTTAGATCATGAATGTAGATACAGACTGCCAAATCAAATCCTAATCTTCTGCGGATAAAGTGGTTCCTAATTTTGTCTCCCACCTTTACGTAATTTTTGAGGCCTTGCCTTTACCAGTGCTGTATACAGATAGGATTCTGCAAACAGCAAGATTCAAAGGTCATTAAAGAAATTGCCAATAATGGAAAAAAAGAAAACTCAGCAAAAGCTGCCAATGTAGGACATGGGATGGGATGTTACCAGAGAATATAAAGATAAAAGGACATCATCCCCAAACAACATGATGTTGTGTTCTATGTTGGAGGTCTGAACACCTTTAATATTTGAGTTCGCCCGGATGGCTGCTGCTAAAGGTTCCATGGCTAAGATGAACAAAATGAATGATAAGGGACACCCCTGCCTGGTGCCCCTGAGAATTGAAAAAAGTGAAGATTCAAAGACCATATATTTGACTAAAGCGTATGGAGTTGAGTAAATTGCCGACACCAAATTGATAAATATGTCTCCAAAACCCCTATTTGATAAATGTTTTGTCTGGACCACATCAGCTGACATTCCGCCATCTGGAACAGGCGAAGATTAAGTTCAGACTTTTTAGAAAGTGCAGCCCTCGTGGGATCAGGTTTATGTAATTGCACTGCCCTGTGGTAGTCTGCCTCCAACCGATTCTGGAATTGAGAGTGCTCTTTCTTGCGGGCTGAAGCTGTTTGTATCAAATGACCCATCAACACCAATTTGTAGACTTCCCACGACACCACTGGAGAAGATACTGACCCTCTTCATATAGCTTCCAGTTTTTAACCACATAAACTCAACATGTGACAATAAAGAATTTTGTTAGGAGAGCATCTGGCCGACCACTCCGTGCTGTGTGCCATCGCAATATAAAACACTGTTTGTTCTGTCCGGAGATGTCATTTGCAGCAGCCAGGAGAATTAAGATAGCAGCAGTCCCTGCTTCCTTTTAGCCATGCAGCCTGATGGATTTATGGCATCCCTTGTTAGGCTGTGCATAGCTGAAGGGGATTTTAGAAGTGATCAGCTCCTGACTCTGCCCTGCACTGCTATCGGCTGCTGGGACTTTAAAGCCTCTCTGCTCCTAGTCACCCGTGCCTGTTATAGCCTTAGCTGGGTTTATCTGTGCTGGAGTGATTCTTGAGTGGTTTTCTGTTCCTGATCTTTGTCTGTGACCCTGACCCTGCTTCTGCCTTTTCCTTTGTACTTCGTTTGGTGGACTGATCTCTTGTGTTTGACGTCAACTTGTTTTTTGGATTTCCTGGTCATTTCTGTACTGTGTATCTGTGGGCTCCTGGTCAGCTGCCGGCTTATCCCCAGACACCATCTTTTGCGCACAAAGTCCTGGGTTCAACCATGTGCTCGGAGACGCAACCAGTCTCCCGAGGCTGAGCGGGGGCTGCTATAGGTCAAGACTGGCATTAGATTGGGAGACTGGTGTCTGGAGAATACTGGTACTGACCAGGGCCTTACAAGTTGTTTATTGACCAACTCCTGGTGCCAGAGTGTAAGATTAGTGATCTACATGTGATCACCACTGGATCATGGTCAGATCAGGGAACCATTGGGATATGGGCCTTGAGGAGCTGCAGAAGTAAGCAATGAGGTGCCCAGATATAATCAATTTGAGAGGAGGTATCATGGGGAATAAAATGTGTAGTCTTGTGTTAGAGGGTGAAATACCCTCCAAAGGTCCAAAAGGCCCACATCCCTAAACACCTCCAGAATGGTCTCTCGATCCAGCAGAGACGATCCAGTAAATCTATCAAGTTAGGGTTGGGGGCAAAAATTGGAAACCCCACAACAAATCAAAGTGCTCTTTATGTACTGTCTGATCTTGTTAAACATCTTTTGAAAAAATATACCTGAGAAGAGTTGGGTGCATATTAGAACAATAATGTAATCTTAATGTAGTCTTGTAGTGTGCCTTGCCAACTGCGAACTGATTGGTGCAGATAAACAGGATACCTTTATGAAAAGCTATCATTACACCTCCATGTTTAGTGGGTGCAGAGGGAAAATAAACCTGCAGATATTTAGGGTGCAGGAATTTGGGGCATGATAAAGTAGAAAAATGTGTTTCCTGTATACAGAACACGCCAATATCTGAAGCATGAAAATAGTTAAACACCTTGTTTCTTTTCATAGGGGAATTAAGGCTCTGAACATTCAAGGACAGCAGTTTCAAAGCCATAATTCTGCCAGAAAAGTCAGAAAAGTACACACAGCATAGAATTGTCTATAGACCTTCGGAACATGTAGGGCAAACACATAAAAAACAAAATTACAAAAAAAAAACAATGAACAAAATAAAACAAAGTAGGGAACCCTCTTCAGGGAAACCCTGAAAAGACCTGAATTTACATCCAGTAGAAAATTAAAGAACAAAGCACCACCCTCGCACTGACAGCGAGAAGGCGACATTCTCATGGGGGAACATGTGTCATTCAATGGGTTACACGGACACTGTGCTTAAAGAGACCTCCTAGAAATGGCTAACACTTGGGCCAAATAGAACAAGACTTGCTCAGAGTCTTGAAGTTCTTGCCTGGATCTAGACTCATGTCCCTCGTGTGCAGGTGGAGGATCTAACTTTGGGAGGCTCATGTGATAAATACCGGGTTAGTTTGCCTAATTTTATGAGCATATTATCAACAGTCATTATTGCTTTCTCAAATACTGGGATCTGGTTTGTGTATCTATATGCATCATAACTGCCTTTGGTAACTGAGCCCCATCTTTGTTGAAGGTTTGCTCCATCCCATTATATATGAGAAAGGTATATATGTGTGTAT
>NC_092866.1:26647816-26692051 GCF_032062135.1 Pyxicephalus adspersus
ATTCTTTGGACAGATGAAACCAAGATCAACCTTTACCAGAATGATGGCAGGAAAAGAGTATGGAGAAGGCGTGGAACAGCTCATGGTTCAAAGCATACCACATTATCTGTAAAACATGGCGGAGGCACTGTGATGGCTTGGGCGTGCATGGCTGCCAGTGGCACTGGGATACTAGTGTTTATCGATGATGTGACACAGGACAGAAGCAGCCGAATGTATTCTGAGGTGTTCAGAGACATACTGTCTGCTCAAATCCAGCTAAATGCAGTCAAATTGATTGGGGGGCCTTTCATAATACAGATGGTCAATGACCCAAAACATACAGCCAAAGCAACCCAGGAGTTTATCAAACCAAAGAAGTGGAATATTCCTGAATGGCCATGTCAGTCACCTGATCTGAACCCAATTGAGCATGCATTTCACTTGTTGAAGACTAAACTTCGGACAGAAAGGCCCACAAACAAACAGCAACTAAAAGCCACTGCAGTAGAGGCCTGGCAGATCATTAAAAAGGAGGAAACCCAGCATCTGGTGATGTCCATGAGTTCAAGACTACAGGTTGTCATTGCCAGCAAAGGGTTTTCAACCAAATTAGAAATGAACATTTTATTTTCATTTTTTTATATTGTCCGATTACTTTTGAGCCCCTGAAGTGAAGTGATTGTGTTAAAAAAGGCTTTAGTTCCTCACATTTTTATGCAATATTTTTGGGGGGAGTATTGAACCAATTGGAAACCCAGGGTGTTCAATTTGGCAGCCACAACTTTGGACGTGTATGCAGGTGCATTGTCCTGCAAAAAAAGGATCCCTTTGGTCAACTTTTACAGCGTTTCGTCTTATGGCCTCCTTCAGCTGGTCCAGGAGGTTAACATAATACTGTCCGGTGATACTAGAGCCTTGAGGTAGGTAGTCCACCAACAGAATACCGTCCCAGAAAATGAACTCCATGACTTTTTTGGCCGATTTCTGGGTTTGGAACTTCTTCTGCCGCTGGGACCCACTGTAGGGCCATTTTTTTTTACTGATCCTTGGTTTCAGGATCATAAATGTGGAGCCAGGTTTCATCCTCAGTCACTAACCTAGCCAAAAAGTCATATGCAGCTTCAAAATGGGCCAAAACAGCTTTGGATGCTTCAACTCGTTCTTCCTTCTGATCAATGTTCAAACATTTCGGCACCCACTTCGCTGAAAGCTTGCGCATGTCCAGGATAGTGGTGATAACAAACCCAACACACTCCCGTAGGATGTCAAGTATCTGGGCTATCTTTTTAGCAGATATTTGCCAGTCCTCAATAATCAGCCCATGGACAGCATCACAGGTTGCTGGGTCAGTTGAGGTTGGGGGGCGCCCACTGCAGAGCTCATCTTCAACGGTGAAATGCCCTGGTGAAATGTCTTGAAACAAGATATTCAGGTTTTGACAGTGCTGTAGGAAGGACACTTCTCCCCAAGTGTTTGTGACATCTCAGTGTGAATGTCCTTTGCTGACTTTCCGTGGAAAAACAAAAACTTCATGAAGGCCCGTAACTCCAGTTACGTACTAAGATATTAGGCTGTCATATGCCCCCCACACTCATTTTTCTATTTCATCTGAAAGGGGGCAAAGCCAGGGACTTCTCAGCACCCCCTTGTAATAAATGCAAACTTTCTACTAGGTATAATTAGTGTATAGCTAATGTTAGTGTAAAATTTGTAGTTGACTAGCCAGTGCCTAATGTCACTCATTAGGCTCACTATGCTTTATTAGCAATATTGAGACAGGTTATCTTCTAGATGCTTAAATCATATTAGATAATTCTTTATTTTAAAAATAAAGCAATACATACATTTTTTGGGGTATAAACTAGATTTTTTTTAACAATATTGTTTTGTAAAAAAAAAAAAAGGAACATTGTACCAAAATTTTCCTGTACTTATCAGCTCCATGGCATGGCTCAATGGGTGAATCCCTTTCCAAGGCGGGTCATATAGCTTGCATTCCATAACTAGCCCTCCTTATATATGTGTATGTATGCTGCCATGGAGCCTATTAGGAAAGTAAATTATGGTAAGTATTACATTTTCAGTTTTCCTGACTTGTTCCACGTCAGCATACAATGGGAAATTACTAGCTTTCCCAGGGAGGGAAACTCAAAAATACTTTAAGCTTTCAACCAAAACTAACAGCAGTAAAGGCAACCAATGAAGTCAATGAAGTAATAACACATAATGTTTGAGCAGGAGACTAGGTCTCTACCTTACAGTAGGTGTCCACTTGAATAGCCACTGCACAGGAAGAGGACATGCTGCAAAAGAGCTGTGACCCCTAAACAAATTCTATTTGCCTATGCAGATAGGACAATCCAGGCTGCATTGAGATCTTCTTATTCTTTGGTAGCCTTCAAGGATGAAAAGAGAAAGCAAAAGCACAAAACTTGATTATAGGGGGTATTGGTAATAGTTTTTCTGGCTTTCATATGAGGTTTCATCACTTATTCATAGCATCCAAGTTGCACCCACCTTTGCACCCTCTCAAGATCTAGGACATCAGGTGGAGCTTTTTGTCTTTTGTTTCTTGTTCAGATAGAACAGCGGACCTTGTGAGAGGAGATTCAGAAACACATTTAATGAAGAGGAGCTCAAACACTCAGTTGCCTTAGGTGCAAGCATCACAGCCATCTGAGCCACTAAAAGATGATTGCTAAAAAGGTGAGCTCCTTCAAAAAACACCTGTTAACAAAAGGCAGAGAGGGAAACATAGTCTATTGTCAGCTCATTGGACCCCAGGGTTTGCTGCCAAGGAAAAACTTGAAGTAAAGTTCCCTATGTGGTTTATCAGGGATGCAACAGGTTTACTTGTGGGAAGAAGGACCACTGGCCTACAGTCCATGGTTTTCTGATTTAAATACCACTTACTGTTGTCAACTACTGTCCTATGATGTCCTTAAACATCATAGAATATAGACCTGAATTTAAATAAAATCAGTTTACATGGTAATGCCCATTCTTAAAGGAATTTATTTTTCAAAGGCAATACATTGAAAAACTAAAAGACACTGGGAGGCCATTCTAGTTTCAGAATATTTGGGACTGTCACATTTACTGGAACAGTTCAGATTACAGATCAAACTTCCTGAGCTACCTGTTCCAAACAAAGTGTTTCCCAATTGCTCTTGCTGGCATCTGATGTAATTGCTACCTAATCAATTGAAAGGAGTCAAGTCTTTCAAATGTAGATGAAGGGATCTTTTACAGCCCAGTGGGAAAATATTGTCTAAGAAACGATAGATAAAAATTCCTTTTTATAACATAGAGTGGCAACAAAACAACAAAAAAGGCAACAAAATTACCTTTGTAAAAACTCTGGATGACCATGGTAAGCCTGAAGGGCATATTTCTGGGAAAAAAAGTAGGGTTTGCATGCAAAACAAAATAATTTTTGAAAGGCTCAATATGAAAGAACATGGTAATATGCATCTAATTAATGGGAAAAAAAACAATTTGCTGGTAGAACCACTTGAAGATTAACTTATTGAGACTTTATCTCCAAGAGGCTGCTTGTTCACTCATTGAGCTGTTTCCCATCAGTGGGGAATCATCATCTTCAGTTTTCTTTGAAATGAATGGGAAGAAGAATGAAGCATTGTCAATAGTACGAGCTGTTAGGATGAGAACCTTAAGATCAAGGTCTATACTCCCCTGTGAAACATCATAAAAAAGAGATGGTGTAGTGAATGGAAACCTATGGTTGACAGAGACTGACCAATTCCAAGCTGAGCCGAGATGGTCAGAAAATGTGTTAGCTTGCTGACTTGTGAAAAACCTTCATGACAAAAAAGTCTGGTATGGTGTGCCACCTACCTCCTCTGACTAGGCTGGTCTTGTTAAGGAATGGCTACATGCTGCACATTTTGTCATTTCTTGTATATATCCATGCACTATGTAATGTATTTGAACCAGCTACTTATAGTTTGTGTTGGAAGCTTGAGTGATAGAAAGTTACAGATTTAATTAGTTTTTTGCATTTTATTCTATTTTTAGAACTTTCTTAGACCCTTGTTATTGGAGAGTAACTGGAAATAACATTTTTGATAAAATTTTGATAACTATCTATACCAGCTAACAAACTATCCTTCAGCTGTCAGTGTTCAGTGAATATGCTGTCTTGCTATGCTTACACCTGTACAGTATTGGAACATAATAATTTTTCATTCCATAGCACAAAGATGACTATTTCAATTGATTTGCAGGTTCCTCATGCCAGAGCCTCCGCCGTCACATTGCATTGTGAAGTATAACAACAATCACGTAAATGTCTCGTTTTACACACAGAACCACCAGTGTGCAGCCTGGTTTTCATTGTTTATTTGTATTTGGTATGTTACTCTCTTACCCCTCTCCTGTTTGTGACTAGTTAGTACAGTTTTAGCTCCTCATGTTAGTCAATTTTCAGTCAGTCATCTTACAGACAAGGCTTAGCAAACCATTATCTTATTACACTTCTGGAGATACTTACAAGACTGTATTATATCTAATGTACTGTGCTTCTTGGATGTAAAATCGCATTGGATCAGTCTTCTGTGTCTTTGGAAGAGTTAAGCTGGCTGGAATAATACCAAATCAGTGGGCATATCATCCTACTCACAAGAAGCAAATAACTTTCTGTGTGGAAACCTGTGTTTCTATTGAACTTTCTGCATACTGATCTGTGTTTGTTTAATTACAAGGGCTGCTGTTTCTAAAATCATCCCTGATGGCGGACCCTGTGCTGTGATGGACTGTGTGATTTGAGTCCCGCACGGACACTGCATATATTGTGACTGCACACTGATCCATCCATACTGCTCTTATTTTCAGCAGCATGTCTCAAGAAAAATCTGTGCATGTGCCATCTCCCACTCAGGATGAAGCAGATCTGCCACAGGAAGAAATATCTGTTAGACCAAAATGCGCTGTTAAGCTCTCCCTAAAGCTTATGGAGAGTTATGAAACAAATGACTAACTCTTTATCTGATATGTGGAATAGGACTTTACAATGATTAACTGATGCTGAATAAACCTGTGATGATGTACAGCAACTAAGCAAAAGGCTAAAAGAGACGGTCTGAAAATTAATAATTCAGCTCTATTATTCATTCAGCTCAAATTATTCAGCTCAACCTACTCCAGACGTTCCAAGGGGTCATCCACATCTCTGAGGTTCCACTCATAGTGGTGACCACAAAAATGCTACTCCCAGCAATCCTCACTAAGTGATCAGCTAATAGCTGCCCATTCTGAAACAGAAGCAGCAAGGGCAGAAGGCTCTCATATTGAGCAGGAAGCAGCCATTGAAGCTTAGGGGGCTAAGCAGAGGCCCAAGCAGCTCATGCACAGGGCCAAGCAGCTCAAGCACAGGGCCAAGCACAAGCTCAGGTGGCAGGCAGAAAGCTGGAAGACCAGCTGATAGATCTTAAAAAGAAAAGAAGGGAAGCTGGGACTATCGCTAAGCTTAGAGTTGTGGAACAAGCTGTGGAAGAAGAAGAGGAAGTTATTTGCCCTATTTTGACACCTGCAGATTATCCTACAAGACGTACCTTGCAATTTCTTCTAAGCCAGAATACTGACATTGTGGATGCAATCGAAGCCTTAGATCTTCTGTGCCAGTATACAGCAAATTCATTGGTGGGAGAAGATGCAACAAACAACCATTTAGCTCAAACAGCTACCTTGAGCACTATTCTTCCTCCTAAGTCATCATTACCTTATGCAGAGACTAACGTGAAATGACAGACTCCCCTGAGCCCAGACTGTCAGATCACTTTAAAACCTCCTGAGATCAGTCACATGGTTCTTGAGACCCAGACCAGGGCACCTCCAGACATTAAACTTATGCCTGGACTGAACCCATCAGCTATTTCCTTCTCCTCTCCAATAAATGGACATCAGTCATTAGGGATTGCTGCTTATGAATTTGGTGAAGAGCCATCTGTTTCAAGGACCAAGGGAACAGAGATACCTTGTGGGCTTGCATGACCCACAGAGATCTTAATAAATCCAGCTTCATGAAATTTGGTGATCGTCCAGAGAACTAAGCTGGAGGTCCACATTCAAGTTAGTAGTCCAGGACCTTGCTCTCACACCCATGCAAGAGCTTGACTTGCTGATCAGATGGATAGGCCCTCTGTCATCAGACTGTGTTAAAAGACTCAAGACTATGCACATCAATGATCCAGCTAAGTGTCTTAACCTTGCCTGGGAAATATTGAACCAAATTTGTGGAAGCTCTGAAGTTATCAAGCATGCCTTGTTGAAAAGACTGAAGAATTTCCCCAAGCTATCCAACAGAGATAACAGGAGGCTCTTGGAATTTAGCGACCTTCTTCTTGGGCTTGAAGTCACCAAGGAAGACCCACATCCCCCCACATCAAGAAAGGTGGACTACAGCAGGTTCCACATATAACGTGCAACATCAAGCATCCATTCCACCCTTCACTTTCTTCTCCAAGTTTATCAGAGACATTGCTGAGGCCAAGAATGATCCTAGCTTCTCTGTCATTGAGCCAAAATCTGTATTCTCCTGTAAACACTTGTCGTGAGAACCCTACTTCAAAGCCTTAGAAGTGCAAATTCTAATAGGAAAACAGGGGTTGCACCCACTACGAAAGCTGCAATAGACAGTGCTCACATTGGTAAACATAAAGACCCTGATCACCATTGTCTAATCCATGGTAAGCCACATCCTCTTAAAAGAAAATGTTGCATATTCAGGTAAAAACCCCTTGAAAGGTGCAAGAAGTTTTTGAGGAATCATGATATCTGCTTTGAATGCTGTGCCTTAACAGCATTTTGCCAGAGACTGCGAGGTTACAGTTAAGTGTTCAAAATAAGACATTGATCAGCGTGTATCAGCTTCTCATCCAGGTTCCTCTAAACAACAGTTCAAAGACTGTTATTCAGCACAAACCCGTAGCAGATCATGGTGGGGAGAGTGTTGACCAACCTTGCATCTCTGCATCATCAAAATGTACTGAAGTCTGTTGAGAGGGACTTTGTGGCAAGTCTTGCTCAAAAATTTGTCCTGTTGATGTGTTTCCTAACACAGAGCCAGAAGGGATTATCAGAATGTGTCATCCTAAAAGATCAAAGGAATCGCTCACTAGGAAGTCTAAAGTTCTTTGACTTGTTTGAAATAGGGGGAGATGCATCACCTCATACTTTAGTGTAGGTTATCTTGGGAGACGTCTTGACAAGACACACAGACCCTGTCATGTAATACAATACCAAAGTGGTAAAGAAGGGACAAGCTTCCTATATTAGGCCATGCTTTAACCATTATCACTTAATAGAAAGCCCTAAACTGAACACTAAGACATTCAACAACATCCAAGCCTGTGTCATCTTATGAGAGAAACATGAATCTGGTGGAAAAGTGTTTCATACAACTGATGAAGAAAATATGATGGCTCTTTCTATTGAAAATCTGGAATTTGTTACCCTTATGGACAAGGAATTCTTTAAGGATGACTCCAATAGCTGGGTAGCTCCATTGCCCTTTTTTGTTCCAAGGGTTCGACTTTCCAACAAAAGCAAACAAACTGAATCAAGGTTTGCATCACTGAAAAGGACTCGATAGCAAACATGCTCAGCCATCGCTACCCCTTAAAGATAATGAGAATGCTGGTATCTGCCATCCTTTAGAGTTTACCATCTACGCAAACCAGGTCAAATCCAAGTAGTATTGTAGTAGTATATAGGTGCACAATATGAGGGAGTCTCTCTAAATAATGTACTTCTTACCAGACCAAACTTCACTAACAGTCTCATAGGGGTACTGGAATGATTCAGGAAGGGACCTGTTTCATTTATGGCAGACGTTCAGCAGATGATTCATTGTTTCATTGTCCAAGAAGACTACCAAAACTATCTAAGATTCTTATGGCACCAGGATAATGGCATCAACAAAGAGGTTGCACAGTATTCCATGAGGGTCCACATTTTCCGCAACAGTTCCATCTCCTGCTGTGGCAAACAGGATTGATTGCATAAATAGGTCCAGCAAACCAGAGCAATGGCAGCATGTTCCCACCAATTTGAACCCTGCTAACAAAGCTTCAAGGTCGATTGCAGCTACCAAGTTAGCAAAGACCACTATCTGGGCCTAAGTTTTTGGCAACAGTTTTAACAATGATACAACCTTTGATGTCATAGACTACTATCCTGAGATTCAACGTAAAGTTACTTCATTTAAAACCATCTCGAACACTGTATTTAAAACAGAACGCTACGATTTATTCTCTTCTTGGGAATGACTGAAAAGAGCTATAGCTAGACTAGCTCATATTGCCAATAGATATCACAAATCTGATCAACCTTCAAGATGCTGTGGATGGCATATATGTAAGAATCCACTGGGTAAAAAGGAGTTCTAGAAAGCAGAACTACATATCATCTGTATCGTTCAGGAGGAGGCCTTCGCTGAGGTAATTTAGTGTCTTCAAGGTAACTCATTTCCAAGGCCAGCCCTCTTGTTAGTTTAAACCCCAAAAGAGACAGCCAAAGAATGTTATAAGTAGGTGGATAGCTAAACAGAGCCTGCTTTGTCAGTGATGAGTTTAAACACCAGGTAATCATCACATCCCTACTCTGCTGATTCAACACTTTCATGAGAAGGTTACCCATCAAGGCAAGCATTTCACATAAGGTGCACTTCACATTGCTGGTATATGGATTATCGGTAAAAAGAGACAGATTGCTTCTGTTTATACACAGGTGTGTCAATTGCCAGAAGTTGAAAGGTAGGCAACAGCAACAACAGATGGCTGATCTACTGAATACCAAACTTGCCATGGCACCGCCCTTCACAAATGTTGGTCTCGACGTCTTTGGACCATGGACTGTTGTCACTCACCAGACTTGTCGAGGTCAGGGACACAACAAACGGTGGGCAGTGAGCTTCAGATGTCTGTGAGAGCAGTACATAGAGGTAATTGAGTCTATGGATTCGTCAAGTTTTTTAAATGCCCTGAGAAGATTTCTCACAATTAGAGGACCAGTAAGACTCTTGAGGTCAGACTGCTGTACCAATTTAATTGGAGCTTGCAAGGAATTGGAGATAGACAGAAAGCCAGTTGGAGATTTTCTGAAGAAAAAGGGTTCAACCCACCACATTAATCCCATACGGATTTATGTACTATATTTAATGTACTGAGTGTTAGGAAACGCTTATAGGGCTGGCGATTCCATGCTTGGCACCACCGCAATATCCCACAATGCCTATTTTGTCCAGGGATGTCTCCTGCAGCAGCAAGGAGAAAAAAAGGAAATAGAAGCATCTCCTGCATCCCTTTAGCCGTGCAGGCTGAGATGTGATATCCTGGCATCTCCTGCACACTCTGAGGCTGTGAACAGCTGAAGGGGAATTTAGGCGCAGATTAGTCTCTAGCTCAATTCTGCGCTGCCATGGGCTGCTAGGGCTTTATAGCTTCTCTGCTCTTATTTGCCAGTGCCTGTTGTAGTGTTAAGCTAGGCTGATTTGCGGCTGGTTTATGTATTCGCTTTATTTACTGTTGCTGACCTATCGTTTGTATGCTGCCTAGACTGACCTTTTGCCTGTGACCTCGACTCTGCTTGTCTCTTGCCCTTGTGTACCTCATCTGGTGGGCGGATTACCTGTGAATGACCTTTTCTTTGTGTTCTGGACTTGTCTTTGTTGGAATCTTAGTACTGGTTATCTATGGGCTCCTGGTCCTCTGCCAGCCCTTCCCCAGACACCATCCCTTGCATACAAGGAGGCAACCGTGTGCTGGGAAACACAATTGGTCTTCTGAGGATGAGCAGGGGCTTGCTATAGGTTAAGAGTGCAGAGTTCGATTGTGGGACTGGTGTCTGTTGAGTACTGGATCCATTTTCTGTGCCCTTGAAAGAGTTAAACTGGCTGGGGATAATACCAAATCAGCATGTGGGCATATCATCTGCTAAAACTGGGACTACGAGGTATGTCAATGCATAGAGTTGAATTGTGAAACAGCACAACATGACTGGCTAGTGAGCTGTATCAATCTGTAAAGGTGATAGCTATGTAAATATTCGCCACAGTGCAACAACTCCTGCATAGGTCAGACAGCTTGCCAGACAAACTAGTCACATGACACTTTCAGAGATGACCAATTACTACTCCTCCCTCCCTCATGGTTTCCAATGAAAATATGTGTGGAAACATTTTGAAGACCCCTTGTAGTATCATAGCCTATAGATTTGCTGTGATTAACAAGTATAGTATAGATCAGCCAACCAAGATATCAGACTGTGACAGCTGGTGTAGTCAGCCATTTTCTCAGCTATAATGCTTTATTATAGGCCACCCTTTTAAAAGCATTAAGATTTTCATGGATGGGAATGTCTGAGTGCACCATCTTCTCTCCAAATTAGGTAATCCGGAATCTAGATTGCCAAAAAAAAAGGGGGCAAAAACATCTAGCCTTCTTCCCTTTTAGCACAAAGCATAACCTACCATGACAAAGGCCAACTTTAAGGGAGAGGGCCTCATGCCCCTGACTCACCCCTGTGTTTTGGGAGTCTGTGGGCATGGAACCTATTTGAAATTTGGAAGACCTTTTTATTAAAGGCCTCCCAGATATCTGCCCCCTCACCCTGAGGTATAAATACAACAGTTATAGTTTACAATACTATACAAGAGTTCATAATACCCCTTACTTATTCCCAGAGATAGTTAAATAAAGCCTAGAAATAATGACACAACACTGCTGGGAGGGTATTTTATAGCATCAGCTGATTTCTTCACACTGATGAACTGTGTCTGCCTGGGTGATGCATTTATCCAGCCGTCCCTGGCTCTCCTGTGTTAGACTGACTGAATGCATGAAAACAATGTTTTAATAAATGCAGCACCTTAATTATTTCCCAAACTCCACTTGGAAAACCTACTCTTTTGTATAGTATAATGATGATTGCTCCCTAAAGCTGAGGGAAACTTGTGTAACAAGTTACTACACAAATGATTTAAAAAAAACATGTTTGGAATGCCAGTTGTAGGATGTAGCCCCTCCTGCAATTTAACTAAAATTACTACTCGCCTCACCTCAAGGTGCCCAGGTCCTTTACAATCCTAGCTCCTGCTGGAGGGAGTGTTAGCTAGCTATCTAAGGTTAGCAAGCTATCTGTTTTTTTTTTTCTGTAGTGATGATTTTGTTAGGAACTTCTCCATAGGTAAGTCTGTGGTTTGTCCAGGCCGTGAGGAAGATGGTGTAGTGTTGCTGTTCAAATTTTATAACTTTATTTTAGAACATTGGTAAGCACAAGAAATAGATGTATGCAAGCATAGATACATACTTTCTTGCAATAGGTTCTACAGGTTTGGCTTTTCTTTATAGATGGAGATCAGCTTTAATTACTTTCCAAATTGATTGAAAAGGGTATTAAAGTAACATTTTAATATCATATGCTAATTGTTCAGTGCTGACTTTGCAGCAGAAATTTTTACGTATGTGTAACTGCTACCAATACATGGCTACCTAATTAGTGCCAGCTCAATCTACAGAAAGTATGTAGTATAACAAATATATAAATGTGTGTGTGTCTGTGTTTTTAATGAGTGGCATTCAAACATCCCACCAACAGTGGCCCTCCAACATTTTCCTTTTATAAATTTATATTTAAAGATGGATGATCTCTATCTCAGATGGGGTACCCAAATATCCTCTCTGTGTTTTATAATAAACTAAGTAGCAGGTAAGTGTGCTTATTGTAAAGTACACATTTATGAAAATACTTCTCCTCAAATTCCAGACAGACATTTGTCCATGTACTGCTATTTCCATAACATTTGCAGGCTGCCTGTATGGACTTGTTCAAGATCATTGGGGGATAGCACCAAATGTAAGGCTTGTAATAAGGCCACTCCAGGCATCAGCAAATAAAACAAACAAAATGGTCTTCCCTCACTGGGGTGTTTCAGCAACACAAAAATACCCTAAAACAAAAAATAGCCTCATAACTAGCAAAAACAAAGGATTGGAGCTGGCGCTTCTCACAGGCACAGAGTCTGTCTCACACGTTCACAGCCCTTGCTGATTAGCACCAGGTGTGCTATATAGGGGTGCAAGTCTGAAAATGTGGTACCTGGAGTTAGGAAACTGCCCCACCCTACTCTTGCAGATTCCAAGTAAAACCAACCTGAAATCTGAAAAACTGTAGGCTCACATAGTGTCCATCAAGGACTTTTCCCAGTAACACAGGTGTCATCTCTGGCCCTGTGTTACATATCCTCCCCCCACTGATCAAGCCAGTGGGGCTGACTGCAGTTAGTGAACATTGAATAGATCTCGGACAGGGCATCTGCATTTCACTGCTGTGTTCCTGGCCTATTTTCAACCACAAATTTAAAGTTTTGTAGGTGATGAACCAACAAGTGACGCTTGCATTTTTCTCTCTGTTCTGGGCCATCCATTTATATGGGGCATAGTCAGTGATGAGCCTGAACTTACTTCCCAATAGATATTATCTAAAGCTCTTCAGCGCCCACTTGATGGCCAGGTATTCCCATTCCACATTGGCATTCTGCTTTCTGCTAGGGTTAACGTCCTATTGAGGTATGCCACTGGATGTTCTTCCCCATTCACTACCTGGGACAGGACCGTCCCCAAGTTGGCAAAAACAAACGATGCTTGATGCATGTTGTGATGCAGTGCACTGGGAAAGTGTGTGCGGGGTGCCATTAGGAATGATGGCAATGCATCACAACAACACATGTGATGGGTGTTACTGTGTTTTGTTGGTGGTATCACACGTTTACATAGCAGAGTAATGGAAACAAACTCTAACCCTTTGTGATTGCCATTCCATTCCCTTTTCTGCTAATTGCTAGTCAGAAAGATAGAGCTTACAGCTAATAGGGACAGAGAGGAGGTAAAAACAATGAAAAGGGTAAGATGGTGCTTGCCAAGGAGTCATATTCTGCTATAGCTTTTTAGGAAATTATGATTATTAATGAGGATAAAATCCAATATATTTATGAATATTGATTCAGTAATAATAAATCCCTCCTGTAAGTTCTAAAGCGGTCGACACACACCAATTTTGTAAAAAAAAAGATTATATTGTGCACATAGTCAAGGTGCAGAAAGGAGTTACATAACATGAATACAAATAAAATGCATATAACAAAGAAAAACAATATTACAAGCAGGGCCTACAAGCCAAAAAAGACAGATAGGATTTTTCCTTGTTGCTAATAAAATTTACCTATTTTTTCTCATATTTTGACAATAAAAGAAAAATCACATCAATTATATTTACTTATAAACAATTATTTACAAGCACTAGATAAACAGGACTTGTGTCCACCAGGTAAAGCAGAACTTGTGTCAAAGGTATAACATACTCTGGGTCAGGGTCAGACAATAATTTTGTTTTGAACATAACTTAGGAATTGGGTGGTAGTGATGAGGAGGACAGTGGTGGGATTAAGGAGGAAGGTGCTATATGGCAACACACAGCTGAAAAAAAAAACATTTTCTAAAAGGCAAGGCTCCTGATAAAATTTGCATGTCTATTCATGTTAAAGAGACAGATAACCCTGACTCTTATACAGTTCTAAGAGCTTGAAGTTGTGGAGGTTTAGTTCATAAGGCATCCCCTGCCCACTTTTTGATGATGTACAGAATATTTTGTGGTGTATAAACACAAAGAAAGCTGTGGGCAACCTAGGCATACATGATTCAACATTTTCCCTCAACCAGCACCTGAAGAAGCATTATTCACTTATCTGGTAGAAACACTGTCTAGGAAATTCTACCTAATTTTCATCATCCTATTCTCAAAAGAGTAAAAAAAATCAAATTATGTTGCTACAACTCCTACTGCAGCTTCCACTGCTCCTGCTATTACTGCTGCTGTTGTCACCCATAGAGATCAGTCCTCATCAAAATTTTGTACCATAGGTACAGAGGGAGGGCCAAAAGTATTATTCCAGCTATCCCAGCCATGCCAACTGAATTATTTGCTGAGCATGTTACTGGTGGTACAATACCTGCCCTATGAGTTGGTGTAAGCCAGCACCTTTACCCTTCCTGGCTGTATTCCCAAGTGTGGCTCGGGGTGAATTTTCCATACCAAAAGTGGTAACCCTGAGCCACACTCGGGGTGGAATTGCTAGGGGGTTTAAAAGTCCTACCCCGTTCCTACATTCCAGCAGTGCCTGTGGCGTCCTCTAGCAATGCCCGCAGGGTTCTCCAGCGATGCCCGGCATCTTCTTCCCCTGGCAATGCTGGTTGGGCGTCTGTGTAACATGGCAGTGCTCGGCCGGCATCTGCAGCCCCGGCGTGTGAATGTTGGGGACATGGAGCCAGGGGAAGCAGATGCCAGCCATGCATCTGCTCGCAAGTGTGTGGCTGGAGGGTGGGACCGTTGGGTTGGTAGGTGGGATCAGGCAGGAAATTTAAAATACTAAGTATTTTTGAATATACCGCTATTACATTTAAAAATACTTAGTATTCATACCATTAGGGAGGTTAAAAAATATATGGAGTTTGCTTACCCCTGCTGCAACATACTAAGCTACCATTATTTTTCAAACCAAGCCATTCTTGTATTTAATCAAACATGTAGCCAATAATGTGTCCAGTTTTCTGAAATTTGCATTTTGTAGCTATGTCCATGCAGAGGACCATGCACCCAAAACAGTGGCTATGGGTATGGGTCAATGCATGTCTTTCACAGCCAAATGGGTGAATGTTTTTGCACGGCACTGACACATTTACAGGTGGGATCTTTTATCACCCAATAGAGTGGTCAGGAGATTGAGCTCAAAGGTTAATTCCTCCTCCGATTTTTCTTCCTCTTCACAAGAGTACAATGACAGCAACACAACAAAGCTGTTACACTCTTCAATATGGCTTATGTAAGACAAGGAGATTGCATGCAATCCTCCATCGAGTCAGTCTGAGTGAGAGAAGTCACACCAAAAGTAAGTTACTTTGTGCAAAAACAAATTGCACACATGCTCTTCCCCCTTCTTCCCCCATAATGACATTGCGGTCACTGAAAATGAGACCAATATTGTAGCTGTGCTGCACTCCTATTTCCTGCTTTGAGCATGCACTAAATGTTGTGTTCAACACATTTCTGAAGAGCTACCCTGGCTTGCAAGGTGTTGTGGCCATGGTCAGAAAGGTCTGTGCCCACTTCAGTAGACCCTGCTCTGTAAAAGAAAGTACTTGTAGCCTGGTGGAAACAGAATGGCCTCCCATTCCACAATGGCATTTAGATGAACATGATTTTTTTTAAAAATATATGTTAAACAGATATCTCATTCAAACAATATGTACAAATAATTCTGTGCAAAATATATACATATGGTACATAAAATGTACTAGAAAAGATTAAACTGAACAAGTATTTATTTTTGGGGTGGTGGAAATATCATTCAATTCAATTTTCCGACCCATGATAGTAGTAAATCGAAAAAAAACAAGGAAAGGGGGTTTTTCAGGCAAAATATATTATTGTATTGTATCAATGATATATTTCTCATACACAATACAAATTTTACAAGTAGATAATTGGTCTGGTTGAGTCAGAGGACCATATGTAATCATAGGTAGGCTGTAAAACACTAGACATCAACCATCTCAACTTATAAGGTACACAGTATCATAGGCTCAGAGTGTGCAGTGTACAGGACGTGTCTGCTACACGCGGGGACCTGTGGCTGCAGTCTGCTCCTACAGAACAAACAGCTTACGAACACCACCATCTAAACCTCATTATTACATCTGCTCCTATCTCCACCAGTAGGTATTCACCAGCCTATTTTGGTCTCTCTCCCCCATCTTCACACACTTGTGTAATTTATGAGGGTCATATCAATCACTATTAAAACTTACCTCGAGGACTTCCGGTTCCGGGGCCTCGCGAGTAGGCAGCATGTAGACTCGGCTCCTGCTCACCTCCGGGATCCCGTGATACAAAGCCGGCATATTACGTACTCACCCGCCTGCGGCTCTCACTCGGCTCACCAGCGCCTGGATGGACCGGTTCCTGGAGCGCTCCTCTATCCATTAGCCAGGAATCCATAGGGAAAAAAGACAAAATCAAGGGCACGCCTTCCAAGATGGCCACCGCATCTTCCTCCTCACGAGCATCCAGTGCTGCTGCTCCCTCCCAGGTACAATTTGATGATTTCCCTGCTGTCTCTAGTCCTTCACAAATTGCAGATGCAGTGGCTGCATTACTTAAACCTACACTACAAGAAGCTATTGATGCTGTAGTACATAAAGGTATTCAATCCCTAAGGAAGTACATAAGGGAACAATCTCAAAGATTAGATAGTGCTGAGCAGCAAATCACGCTGGTTGAGGATGATGCTACATCCACCAGAGTACTTATTTCCAAGTTGGAGGCCAAGGCGCAAGCATTACAAGATAAAATAGAAGACTTAGAAAACAGGTCAAGACGCAATAATCTACGAGTTTTGGGTCTCCCAGAAAGTGTCAAACCTTCACAGCTCCTTGATCTATGTTCTACTGTATTACCGCAGTTATTGGGTCTTCAATCATCATGCAGAGTGGAGCGTGCTCATAGACTGGGTCCGGTCTGCAAGGAACGGTCTAATCCAAGACCAGTACTAGTAGCCTACACCTATTATACTGATAGGAACCGTTTACTACATGCTTTCCACAATCAACGCAGTCTCCAATTTGAGGGGGCCTCCCTGCTTATATTTGCAGATTACTCTGCAGAGGTATCCCGCAAAAGGCGTAGTTTTCAACAAGTTTGCTCTACATTGTACTGTCACAAAATGCGCTTCACTTTGGCTTACCCAGCAGTCCTCCATTTTTCTGATGATCAGGGGCGGAAGTACTCGCTCACGTCTGCTAAGGAGGGGGAAAATCTGGTGCATGCTTTATTATCAGACCTACCTTCTACACCATCTGAAAATGCAGGTGCTTCCCCACCACGCTCGGTTGAGCGCTCAATAATCGCGGTATATTCACCACAACCATCCAGGCAACCTAGACCGACGTCCACCAAACGGATTGCCGAGATGTCGCCTAAGGCGAGATGACTTACATAGAGCTCTGCTCTACTTCAAAGTGCCTTATTGTTTTTGTTTCTTTTGAAACTGCACCTTTATGATTCCCATTGTGCGAGGTGTGAGCCTACCTCCATAGATATTGTGATGCTATTACTAATATCACTGATTTGGTTTGTTTGTGATTGCTTTGCGAGGATAAAAGGAAAGTCACCTTTATATCTTGTCTGTCCTCCCTCGTGTGTTTTTCTGATGTCCCCCCTCTGTTTTGTAGTTGTTGTTTATGGGAGCACTCATTTTATAGTGTTCACGCAGCCATTGCAAATATTGTGTATACTATACCTTACGAGTTTACTGTGGACTGGGTCTGATGTTGGTGCTATTGTACTTCTTAATCTGTGGGTACGACTTCTCATTGCGATTTTACATAATATGTATGCTCAATGTGCTGATGTTTTACTATACCTGGTATGTTTCTTATGTGGATAATCCCTCCCTTCAAATTATATGCGAATAGTTTCATGGAATGTCAAGGGATTACGTTCCCCTAGTAAACGTATGTCTGTACTTCGCCATTTGAAGAGGCTGAAGGCAGATATCGCATTATTACAGGAAACACATCTGGGCAATAGTGATTTTCATAGGATGAAAAAACTGTGGGTTGGGGAAGTTTAGGCACCCCCTCTGCAGATAGGAAGGCGGGGGCAATGGTTTTGATTCATAGGTCTCTCCAGGGTAAAGTTAAGAAAGTGCAAAGTGACTCTGCGGGGCGTATTCTGAAAGTACTATTTGAATTTCCTGACCATGATCTATCCATACACAATATATATGCCCCAAATTCGCCATCATCTTCCTTTTTTCAGGAAGTGTCCATCTGGGTGGCTCAAGACCCCACTCCTTATAAAATAATAGGGGGCGATTTTAATTCAGTTATGGTGCATTCTGAAGATAGAAGTTCTGGTGCAGGTGGGTGCAAGGTTAGGCCCGCACCTCACTCGGTGCTGTCGGATTTTGTACAGGCTATGTGTCTAAATGATATTTGGCGACAATATCACCCTTTGGAGAGACAGTATACGTTTGTCTCCCAAGCTCATTTGGCCCAAGCTCGCTTGGACTATCTGTTTTGCACAGATGCCGTTTTGAATAGAATTGAATCACCAGAAATACACACCATAGCGATTTCAGATCACTCTCCTATCTCTATTTTATTACGAGATCAATACCCCAAAGGGGATTATATACCCGGGCGCTTTCCCTCCTATTTGATTAAGGACCCTGAATTCCAGGGCGTATTGACATCTGCATGGCTCGAATATGTCCAATACAATGCAGGTCATAGGAATGACCCGATATTATTTTGAGAAGCAGGAAAGGCCTACCTGAGAGGACAAATTATTTCCTTTATGTCTAAAAAGAAAAAAGCGACTTTATCTAACTTTTTATCAGCTCAGCAGGAGCTCTGAACTGCGCAACAGGCGCTGACGGACAATCCCACCCCGAGTACCAAACAAGCGTGGCATGACTCCAAACGTAATTTTGATTCATGGCTCTATCAATATGAAAAGCTGAAGTGCAAGTATAGATCTTTAGAATTTCATAAATTTGGTAATAAATCAGGCAAAATTTTAGCTAACCTGGTACTTACTGGCTATAAACCAATGCATATCCCCAAACTACGCTCACATACGGGCGATATAGTAACTTCGCCTAAGGAAGTGAACCAGTGTTTGGCCCAAAATTTTCAGAATCTGTATTCTTCTCCAGAGACTAATACCCTGGCTGGGACCGCATTTTTGTCAGAAGTTGAACTTCCACACTTACAACAAGATGATATAGACGCCCTAAATGCCCTCATTACTAAAGAACAAATCACGCTGACAATTAATTCTTTAAAAAATGAAAAAGCCCCAGGTCCTGACGGCTTCACCACTGAGTTTTACAAATTCCTGGGAGATAAGGTGATTGATGATCTCCGTGCCCTGTATTCTACTCTCTGGGACAAGGGTGTGTATTTTCAGTCTGGTCAGGAAGCATATATTAGGCTCCTGCTAAAAAAAGATAAAAATCCCTGTGACCCAGAGTCATACCGCCCCATTTCTTTGGTTAATATGGACGCAAAAATATTGTCCAAAATTCTGGCTGATAGACTAGCTAAACTATTGCCTTCTATTATTTCCACTTCACAAGCAGGTTTTGTACAGGGTAGAGCAGCTGTATCCAATAACAGAAAAGTACTGGTGGCTCTGGAGGTTGCAAAACGACACCCTGACCTAGATTTGGCTATAATTGCGATAGATGCGCATAAAGCTTTTGATACTGTGAACATTCTATGGCTTTTTAAAGTACTTAAACATATTAGAGGTGGGGGCTCCTTTCTTAGATTACTGGAGGCCATGTACGCATCTCCAAAAGCTAATATACACACACCTGGATTTTTGTCCGATCCCATTGCCCTACATTAGAGGGACCAGGCAGGGATGTCCTTTGTCCCCCCTCCTGTTCAATCTTGCTCTGGAGCCGCTGGTTAGATACTTAGACAATACCCCCCTTTTACACGGCATTCCAGTGCCAGATAACAAACTGCGAACTGCTTTTTTCGCAGATGATATCCTAATTTTTACCTCTGACCCCAGAAGCAATATTAATACTATTCAATCGGTGTTCCACACTTACGAAAGTTTTTCGGGGTTGAAAATAAACTTTGACAAAAGTGAGATATTGTCCTTGGCCGGGTCTAATGAGGCTGTTGAACAATGGAGGGCACACGTACCATTTAAAGTAGCAACACACTCTATAGTATATCTAGGCCTTCGTGTTGGCCGGTTGCCTTCTTCCTTGTATACCTTAAATTACCCTCCTTTGATAAACAAAATACAAAGGGAATTAAAAGTGTGGGAAAATTTGCCATTGTCATTTCTAGGCCGCTGTCACTTGGTAAAGATGATGTCTACCAGTTCGCCTATCTCAATATCTACCCATTTGTGGCAACCCTCTGTTCCCACAGGCACAGGAGCACGCAGCATTTAAATTATGTAAACAAAAGCGTCTAAAATATTTTAGGGATCTCTTCCGACAGGAAGATCTGGCCAAGTTGTCCCTAACGGATCTGCAGGTCGAATATGATATTCCTCGATGGGCACTCCATCCATTGTATTATACCCAGGCTATGTCCTATTTTAAATCATTGGTGTTACAATATGATGACCTACTTTGTCCTAATGGTTTTGACAAGCTCCTGTCGCTCTCTCCTCCTAATATCTCTAATATATATGCCTGCCTTCTGCCTACCTTTATTAAACCTTTGTCAGTTTCTAATGTGAAAATGTGGCAGAGAGATTTCCCAGATCCTGACATAGTGGATTCTGCCATACAGGGTTACCTAACGGTTAGACAAAGTATTGTGAATGAGGTATGGAGGGAGTCCCAGTTTATGATACTACACAGAGCTTATAAGGCATTTAGACCCTCCTCGTCTGACCCCCAACCTAAGACATGGCATTTTCAATGTCCTAAATGTAATGATATTAAGGCATCCTTATCACACCGTCTATGGTTCTGCCCACATATTACCAACTACTGGCAACAAATTATTCTGTTGATATCAAGTGTTATTGGCCATCCCATTCCCAATAAACCTTCTCTGCTCCTGTTTGGTTCCTGGGATGGTGTAAGCACAGATAATATATCACGTTCTATGCAGAGATGGACTAATGTTTGCCTTTTAGCTGCCAGACGAGCGATTATGCAAAACTGGATTCAACCTCTTTCACTAACTTCGGAACAAGTCCTCGTTTCACTTAAAGTCTTGTTTCATAGAGAAATGTTGGATGCTCAACTGCAAGGTGATGACTGTATAACTCGTTTTTGGCAACATTGGTACCAATTTATGCTCTATGCCTTTACAAACTCAGAAAGTACATCGCTCCTTCAACCGTTCCAATACTCTACGTGGTATATCACAAATATATCGGGCCAATAGTCCTCATGTACTGCTACAAGTTTAAATGGCTGATTTTGAACTAGTTTTTTTATTCCTTTTTCTTTTTTATTCATCAAAATGTTCTGAGTGCTCCCCCCTTCCTCCCGCTTTATGTTCTCCTTTTTGTTCCCCTATTGGTTATTGATGTTTGTTTGATTGTATTTGTAAAATTATAAACCAATAAAGACAGTTGAAAAAAAAAACTTACCTCATATGGATAACACTGTATCCAGTAAATGCTTATGTAACGCAAATGAACCGTCACCCCTGAAGGAGCCTCAATCGGGCGAAACACGTCAGGTACCACAGGTCTGATAATAAAGCATGCACCAGATTTTCCCCCTCCTCATGCGATTCTTTACTGTACGCTGTATAGTCCGAGCCTATGATACTTTGTACCTTATATGTTGAGATGGTTGATGACTAGTGCCTTACAGCCTACCTATGATTACAAATGGTCCTCTGACCTAACAAGACCAATTATCTACTAAATATATCATTGATACCATACAATAATATATTTTGCCTAAAAAAACCCTATTTCCTTGTTTTCACTACTTACTAATAAAGATTACCCCTTAGGGGTTTAGATTTGTATTCCCTGAGTTACATACGAGATAGGGACTGTAGGTTTGTTCTTAAGTTAAACTGATATGTAGGTCAGAACGTTCTGTACACAGCCAGCAGGGAAACCCTGTTCTGTACACAGCGAACAGGGAAGCCCTGTTCTCCACACAGCAAGCAGAGAAGCCCCATTTATATCTAGGAGGTGTCCATATGCCGAATGTCCTTAACCCGTGAACTACCTGTATATTGTTTGAGTGATATACCTGTTTAATATATGTTTTAAATAAAACATGTTCATCCAAGTGGCATTTAAACTCGTTTTTTTGTTTCTCTGAAACCCTTCCTGAACCCATACGCTTTTTGAATATTTATTTTATTAATAGTTATATTTTAGTGTTTTAAAATTGTCTTAAAATTTATTTTTGGGAAAAATGTTTTAATTATTTTTTTAGTTTTAGGTGTGGGATTTAGTGAGGATAGGTAAAGGTGGCCATACACTAGTCAAATTTTGTTAATAGAGTAGACATCTGAGTCAAAAAATGATTACTGTGTCCCCTGCTTAAGTTCTAACAAAGCTCTGTTGGTTGTTATAAAACAGTGAGGAGCACCATTATTAGGTGCAGGATGTTAGAGACAGCTCCCAGCCTAAATAATTGTTAATGGATTCCCTAAGTCAACTGATTCATAGTTGCAAATCAGGAAAACCATCAATATTGGGGATACAAGTTTTTTACCTGATTATTTTTTAAAATGTACTAATGGCACAGACCATTGGCACAGAAAAACAAATCAAAAAGTTAATAAACCCTTGTGTCCTATTTTTAAGAAGCATTAATATGAGTAATATAGGTTTATCAGTAAATTATTTATTTAGAGCGGCCTGTGTTGGTTTCTGTATCTGTTTCAATCTATCTTAATGTATACGCTAAATTAGTATTATAAAGTAAAAAGATCTATGAGATATTTGTGCTTCTTTATGTAGATGTAGGCTAGTGGGAAAACAATCAGGGTGCTGTACATAGTTTTCTTAGTTTTCTTGAAAGATCACAGCAACTTTCCTCATTACTGCTCTTAAGAGCCTTTAGTCCTGATGCAAGAAGTATGCTTGCTGTTGGGAGAAGGTATACAAATATATTATATTTGGGTAAGAATACGTCTGAAAGGGTGGGAAGCCTTCATGAATTAAAGAACTAAAATCTAATTGCAAATTGTCATCATTTACTCCACGTTTCATCAGCCTCTACCAGCTTATTGCCTTTGCTAAGCATCACAATATGCTGCATGTGTATTACCTATGGAATGGAAAATATGTGATGATATAATCTCCACTACAATTTCAAAATTTGTATTGCCTTTATTGTTTTATTAATTAATACAAAAACATTTAAACAGAAAGAACAGGAAAGGGTAAGATGATGCTGGACATTTTCTATTTAGGCATAAACAGGAAGTTCCTGGGTTACATACGAGATAGGTACTGTACGTTTGTTCTTAAGTTGAATTTGTATATAAGTCGGAACAGGTAAATTATTTTAATAAATGCAATTAGGACAGATGTTTGTCCCAACACATTATAAGGCAGCATGGCGTCATTTAAAGTATAAAATCCTCACTGTAAGCTAATCACAAACAAAGCCAAAAAAATAAATCTTTATAGAGCCTAGACATTCATTAACTTATGGAGCAAGCTGTAATTTGATATGCAAAAAGAAACAACTGCAAAGTTTGTCTTGGTCAATAAAGAGTTTCAAGAGGCTGCAAAAAGAGCTCACCCCCCTACGATCACCCACAACCTCAGCTGTGTTTAGCAAAAGATTTCTTCTGCAAGTCATGAAAACCAACCCCCTCCCCATCTCAAGCCTCCATTCTGCACAGGAGCGAGCAGAGAAGCCTTGTTCGTATATAGGAGGCGTCCGTATGTCGGATGTCCGTAGATTGAAAATGCATTGCAGCATGCTACTTTATGCTTTAAATAGGCCTGCATAGTTTTCTTTTCCCAATTAGAAAAGCTCTGGACGTTGTTGCTTATGTCTTCTTAGAATACATGTATTTATTTAACAATTTTCTCTGCTTTTTAGGCATTAGTTCAACAATCATTATTTACCAGATTAGGCAGGTGAATAAGTTGTGCTCACTTTGCGTCCATTCATATTTTACATCAGCAGGTTGAAAATCCTAAAAGTGTGACATTGGGTAATCATTTCCTTGGAGACTGAGTTTTATGCATGGATAAATTTTAAATAAAAACTTAGAAAAGCTTATAGAATAAAAACATGCATTTTAATATGAATTCCATTTCTCAGTCCATGCCTTAAGGATTACCTCCATAACTTTAAAATAATTATGTAATCTTTTCAAATATATATTTATATATATATCTGTTTATTTATATATATATATATATATATATATATATATATATATATATATATTTATATATGAATTTTGTAATGGCATATATATGTGGTGACAGCCATGTTTTCCTGTTACATATTCAGGTTCTGCAATATTAAAAATGGGTTGTTCTTTAGTTTTCCTTTTTTTTTGTTTTTACAAATGTATGGGTCAGATAACTCACTCAAAAAAGGCTCTTCCTGTTAGGTAGAAATCGTCTCTAATATTTGTGAGTGGTTGAGTTGCCATTTTCGACTGCCTACTATCAATGAAAAGTCATGAACCAGTACACCGTGCAGAAACTAAATGGATCATCTTGCTACAGAACTCTTTATTCTCTCTTCCCGTCTAGCTTCCCTGTAATTGCACAACCCTTTTGCAATGTCTGTCTCCCTCTGTCCTGGCTCACACCTAGCATCCTTCCCATGACTGATCCTCTCACTCTCGGCTAAACCCCTTGTGTCCTGACTGCCCCCCTATGTTTTAGCTCACCCCTCTGCCTTGATTGCTCTTATCTGTCCTGTCTCACTCTTCTCTGACCTGATTAACCCCCCCCCCCCCCTTTACTCTGGTTGTTCCCCTGTGTCCTGGCTGCAGGCTTATATTCAATGTATAATTGAATATAAACTAAACCAAACCCAGTTACTTATTTTTACCTGAAAATGTGGGAAACCTGCTTTGACTAAAACCTAGGGCAGAAAATGTGGTAATTTATGCCAACATTTAAAGTAATAATCTACAAAATTACCCATGAAACTAATGTGAACAAGTATATCTGTGGTGTGTGTAATTTTAAAACAGGGGAAATGAAAAAAAGCCTGCATATTTTTTTTTTCTCTTTTTACGGATATTTTGTAGGTTTGACTTTGCTATGATGAGTCAATTGCCCTTAAATGATCTTTTGGGGATTATTGCTGGCCACCAGTAAACAGCCCTGAGTGCTCTATAAAGTGTGTTAAAGGCAAAAGATTGTTACACACTTTACGTGATGACACAATGGTGAACATCAATTACTGGTGTGATTTGAGTATGAATGTTTTCTTTTTTTCCCTTTAAAGCATTCTTTGTTTATTCTCAAGTATACGTGGTATTTACATTTAAGTCCCCACAATGTCAGCATAGTGAGGCCACAACCACCATTTGCTGAGTCCACAGGCACTTCAAAGTATCCCTTGTCTTTTACAATCCTAGCAATGCCCCTAATTGCTGCATTTGGTGGTGTGGGTAGGGGGTTAATATTATTTCCAGTTTGCCCTGTCTGCTATTTAGCCCAGAAACTGCCCTGTTTTCAAAAAATGTTTCAGTCTTCATGTGCATCTTTATCTGTGCACTTAATAGGCTATGGTTCAGACTTGTTCCAAGTACATTTTAGCCATAGACATTACACATACCTAAAAAGAAGCATATGAACTTTTGTAAAAAACAGAATTGATATAGAGAAGGACCTTGAAGGGGTATGAAACTTTTATAAATATATATTTTCAAGCAATCCAATGAAAAGTAAAGCCTGGATACATTTTCATTGTGAAGAGTGGCAAAATTGTGTTCTTGTTGTGCTTTGGAGATAATAAATAGTTGGTAATGCTGTAACAGTATTTCAGGATTTTCTCTTTCATGAAAATTTTAGCATAATCAAGGGATGGTATTGTACGTTTTATTGTACTGGATAATCATACAGATGTTTATTAAATTGTTTTTTTTGTTTGCACAATAATGAGCATGAAAATTATTTGGAATATATATAATGTATTTTGATGTTAAAGCTCAGCCAAAAAAAAGGTTATGTTTTGCATTGATTTTATTTAGGCTCATTGTATATATAGGTAAAATGTTATTTTTAAAATAATGCTAACAAGTTTTACTTTAAGTTTATTATTAAGGATATAGGACTATGAAATATTTCTGGAAAGCAAATTATCTATACCAAATCTTAATTTACTGTTGATGTTTTAGATTCTATGAAAGTGCACCTAACATTTTTTTCATTTTTGTGCCTAACGTTTAATTGTGATAATGTGTTCTATAGATCTGAAATTTAACTGAATGTCGGAATGTTTTTACACTTGTGGTTACTGCTTAAATAATACACAAAATATATCATAACTGTAGTTGTTACACTTTTGCATACAACAGTTGGCTTCCTTTGCCTTACGTTGTATATATTCTATGTGTGTTTCCATCCTATTGTATATATATGAATATATATAAAGAAAAAGCATTTGGCTCTATTTTTTTTCTTTTTTTTCTTTCTTTGTTTTCTATATATTTATCTCTTTTTTAAGTTTGGTTATTTTCTGGCTTTGTTTTTCCCCATCTCCCCTCTTCCAAATGCTTTTTCTTTCTTCAATGAAACCAAAACTAAACTACCATATCTCTCTGTTTTGTTTCTTTTATTTTCTTTTTATATTAATTATTATTTTTGGCATCTCCCCCTCCCCTTCCTTGTAGCCCTTTCTATATTTCCCTTTTACCCATCCCCAATTTACCCATAATTGGGGTGAGATGCCTGTCACAAATTAAAAAAGAGACTAATCTCCTACTACTTGAACTTTTAAATTGTGGCATTTTGAGAAAAGGAAGTTTTTTTATATTTTTAAATTTCTTTTTTGTGACGTTTTTCTAAACTTGTCGTTTATTCGTTTTTTCTTTCTTCCTCCCTCTATCCCCCTCCCCACTACCACTCTGTTCTGATTTTATTCCCATTCCCAAAATCCGAAGTTCCAGCACATCTGACGTTAAGCAACCAAGGTACGGATTTAATCCACATTTTCTTTTTGTTTTTTCTTACCTTATCCCTTATGTTAAATTTTCAGTCCTTCATTCTATCTAACTTCTTTACCAATTTTCATTATGCCATGTCTGTCGTTCATAATCTCTCTCCTGCTCCATGTGTGTCTCATGCATCACTGGTTTCAGTCACTTACCAAACTCAAGTTCATCCATTTGGGAAAAACGAAACCCTTTAGGGAACTTTATTACCTTTCTTTGCTTTATTTCCCTTTCTCTCTCTCTGTTTTCCCTCTATTTCTTTGTTTACTTAATACCCTATATTCTTTCTTTCTTTCTTTTACTTCTCTCTTCAACTTAAAAAAATGATAACTGAAAGCATTCCTTGTTTCTAATATAAATGTAGAAATATCTTTTAAAAAAGTTTTGAATAATATTTTTGGGCTGTGGTGTGCAGTTACTCATACCAACCAGATATGTGCAGTATGTTTGAACACTGGTTGCACTAATGTTTTAAATTCCAGTGTGTAATTGGTTGTTGCACTGTAAGCAGTTAAGCGTTGCAATAAAACTTCGTTTACAAACATATAAACTAGCAGTCAGCACTTCTTACTATTTTCTTTTTTTTTTTTCTGCATAATATGTGAATCTTTATTTTTTCAGTGTGTAAAACAGAGAACTGCTTCATTTAGGATTACCATTCTTTAATAGCATTCCCAACAGTATTATCCCTCAATTTATAGTACAATGTGGAGACTTAACACAGTAAGCATACACATGACAGAAGTGTTATGAACAGGAAAGAGAGTGCCAGAAAGCAGAAGCATGAAAAATATTAGTAGAAACCTAAGAAGAGGACAATATGAGTATTAAAAGGTGAATGGCTATCGCCCTTTTTTTATTATGACAAAACCATGCACTGTAAAATGATAAAATGGTTTTTGAAACATCAAATAGGCAATTTAACAAAGAAAAAGCAATAATAAAAAAAATACAATTTTGTGATAATTCTTTGCAGCTTCAGTGTACAAACTGTGAGTTCTAAGTTAGCTATTTAGAATTTGTACTTAAAAAAATGGGAATTCCAATTTAACAAACAATATCAATGATGATGCCATTCAGTAGCATTTATGAACAGGTGTAAACCCCTTCATTCATATTCAAATGGTAAAAGCATTATTGTTGCTGAAAAGCCAAATGAGTTGATTTACTAAAGGTATGTAGGCTGGGTGGGTGTGAAAGGACACTTACTGTAACTTTCTGATTTGTGTAATAATGAAAATGTAGGCTGATATATATATATATGTATTAGTGTAAAGAAAGCTTGATGTACATATCTGCAATTATACCACTGAAAACATATCAGGAACTCACCAGTGTCATTTTGCCCCTCCCAAGCTTGATGCACACATCGTTTATTATACAGGTGGCTGATGAGTTCTTGTTTTTTTTTTTTTAAGTGGACAAGTAAATAAAGATAACCTCATACTTCTAACTATTTAATGCTGTCTATGCACAGCTGCCTATTTGGCCCTCTTAACACTAGTACACTGAGCTGCAGTGCCTTGCTGCAAGCATGCTGACAATTTGATAATACATTCATTTTATTGAAGCAACAGATTATGCACACACACCACCATACACTGCCCAAATAGGCAATATTTCATAGAATGCACAATTCTGGTGTGATATGATGCAACTGACCTGATTTGATGATGAAGCTCTCCAAGACTGGGGAATATACACTCCAGTACATATATACATACCAGTGAACCTGGGTGATCCAACAAACCTGAAATGGATTTCTTATAAGTAATTTTCTATTTGTTAGTACATGTTTTCAATCTTGGACCAGATCCATTCCAGGTCTGATGGATCACCCAGGTTCATTGATGAAAGTGTATATTCTCTAGTCTTGGAGAGCTTTAATAAATAATGCTCAATGGGATACACTTTCATCAGTGAAGTTGGGTGATCCAGCAAACCTGGAATGTATTTCTTTAAAAAAATTTGCTATTTGCTAGCAAATCAGGCCCAAATGTGTTTGTGGTGGAGTGTGTGGGTGTCATCTGGTGCCATTTTAAATGAATGACACCATAATTCACAACTGTTTGTGCATTATTACAACACTCGGTCTTGAAGCCAACCCAATTCTTACTAGTACATTTCACATTTATTCCCTTTTCTTTATAACTTTTTCATAAGCTAAAGCTTTAAAATTTAAAGAGTCTTTAAAACCTTAATAATTAATAAAAAAATAAAATTAAAACAAGTTTTTACTTTCCTTCAACTGTCCTTTTCTATGTTCTTTCATTTCTTTTTCTTCCTTATTACATGTTTAGTTTTGTTTTGTTTTTTTGTGAACCATGTATGCTTGTCTTTTTGAAAACTGAGCTGTGCATGCTGCATCAGTAGTAACCACTGCAGGCCTCATGTTCTCACCTCCCATTGGGTCTTTCATTATGCATAGCTTTTTGCATGAAATGCCTGCTTGCTCTTGGGGGTGTTCAACACATAGAAACTCAAAGAATATTGCTTGTATCTGTAAGCTATGTGTTTTGTCATCATGGTTGATGTTTGTGATGAAACATGTTTTAGGTAATACAAAAATAAAATAAAAGCAAGAGGTTAGATGTTCAAACAACTTCTGTTCTCAATAAACTGTTACTTAACCTCCTTGCATGGTATCACTTGCCTATCAACTCCTAAAGTGTGTAGTAATTGGTTCCTACTGATTGCATAAAAGTTTTTAGTTATGCTTCAATCAAAAAGTATTTGTAAGGGATGTTGAAATAGAGAGAGTACAGACACAATTCAGTTATTACACTGATGCTAAAAATTGAAAGTTGGTTTGATGGATATACATTATACTGCATTTTGTGTTTCAATTTGTTATTGTAAGTGACAACCTATATGCAAAGTTAAGACATTTCCTTCTGCCTACTTGTTTTACTATATGTCTTTTAATTTATATGCAGGGTTTTTTGTTTTTTTTTACCGTGGGGGGGGGGGTAGGAGTACCATCCTTTTATACAGTTCTTTATGGTGGAAACAAATTATGCATTTTCCCATCATTCATGATTCCCCATGATTTATTAAAATTGTGAATTATCTATCCTTGTCAATGTGTAGGATTTGTTTAGTAATGTGATAATGCTAGTCTTCAGGAAATTGTGGTTAGTTGATATGAATAAAACTAATTCTAAACTTGGTTTTTCAATGGTCTCTTTTAACTGTCTTTATATTAACCATCTGTCTGATATCCTTTAAAGTGGAACTAAAAAAAAAAAAAAAAAAAAATCCCACTGACCTTTAATTCCACAGATGCCTCAATTGCGCTGGACCTTTCCACGATCAGGTCCCATGCTGTCCTGGAATTCTTCTCCACCCCGGTGCAGAGGAAGTGGCGGGTGCCGCCATCTTCAGTCTTCTTCTTCCTTCTTCTGGCTACGTCACCCAATCTCACTCACCAGATCAGATGACGTAGCCCGCTGAAAAGGGGTAAAAAAGAGCCAATCTCACTGCACATACGTGAAATCGGCATCTTTTTCCCCTTTGTGAAGGAATCTGCCCCTTCTCTGCATGCCCAAGTTGTATGTCTGTATGTTTATAGAAAGCTCTCTGGAATCTGGCATGCCAAAAAAGGAAGGGGGCAAAAAAAAGTGGTGGCAAGGGCCATGGTTGGGGAACAGGGCCCACAATACAACCCTAGTGTTTTGGGGGTCTGTGGATAAGAAGTTTTTTGGAATCTTGATCAGATATTTACCCTCCTCCGTCTGGGAATGAACAGATATACAAAGTATTGTCTTTGTTACTTTTTTAAAACTGATAAACAAGCATTTGTGCCTAAAGCCACTTCCAGACACCTAGCTGTTTACAGTATGGGGAAGTAGTAGGTGGACAGTAAGCAGTATTTAGCCTCCTAGTCTGAACCTATCCTTAAAGTGGAAGTAAACTGCAAAAAAAAACTCACCTTTACCTTCACATATCCATTGATCCCTCCAGAGGTTTCCTGGATTGGGTCCCGCATCATCCTGGTATCCTCCTACGTCCCAGCACGTATCCTCCTTCGTCCCAGCAGTTCCTACGTCTACTAGTCTCACACTGCACAGGTGCAAGATTGGGTGATGTAGATGGGAAAAAAAGAGAGCGGATATCACTGCACGTGCGTGAGATTGCCATTTTTTTTAATCCATTGAAAAAAAGACTCCTAGTCCGAAGCCTCCTGGGATCTATGACGTAGATATCCCAGGAGGCTCTTCGCTCCTATTATGTCTTGATCGCTACATCGATCAAAACAGAAAGGGGAGGGGATTTACCTTTTTTAAAAAAAAAAAAACATCATAGATTACGTTGACACGGTTTAGGGTGACAGCGTAGATTATGGTGACAACCTGGATTTGGGTGACAACATCAATTAGGGAGGTGACGCGTTTCACAGATGGACAATGCAGATGAAGCTGACAACACAAAATATGGCAACATTGTTGAGGGTGACAACGCAGATTAGGGTGACAACACAGATTTCGATGTCAATGGCAATTAGGGAGACAAAACACTCAACAGAACGGGGTGACAACACAGTTTAAGATATCATTGGTAATGAGGGTGACATTGCAGATGAGGGTGAAAACACTGATTAGGGGGAAAACAGATTATGGTGATAACACAGATCATGGTGACAACACAGATATAGGTAACATTAATTAAGGAGGTGACAAAACAGATTAGGGATTAGAGTGACAACACAGATTATAGTGACAATGCAGATTTCGGTGTCAATACATATTAGGGTGACAACACAGATTAGGGTGACAACGCAGATTAAGGTGACAGCATAGATTTTAGTGACAACACAGATATGGGTGACAACATCAATTAGGGAGACACACTCCACATATAGGGGGTGAAAATACAGATTGGGATAACACTGTGGGTGGGGGTACCAACACAGATTAGGGTGCCAACGCAGATGAGGGGTACAACACAGTTTAGGATGAGAAAGCAGATTAGGATGACAATGCAGATGAGGGTAACATCCAAGTTTAGGGTGACAACGTGGATTATGGTGATAACAATTAGAGAGACAACACACTCCATAGAAAAGGATAACATTATGGATGAGGGTGACAATGCAGGTGAGGGTGAAAAGCAGATGAGGGAGACAACACAGATTAGATAGATTAGGAAAACATTTTGGATGAGGGTAACAACACTGATTACAGTGACAACAGAGATGATGGTGACTACGAGGATTATGGTGACAGCATAGATTATGGTGACAATATGGATTAGTAGGGCAACACGAATTTGGATAAATACGTCAATTAGGGAGACAGCACACTCCACAGATGGGGTTGACAGTATAAATTAGGATAACATTGTGAATGAGGGTGACAACACAGATTATGGTGAAAACGCAAATGTGGTTGGCAACATGGATTAGGGTGACAACACAGATTAGGGTGACAACTCAGATGCGGTTGGCACGACATTGTGACAACGCATGATTCACTGATTGGGGTGACAAAACAGACTAGGATAACATTGTGGATGAGGGTGACAATGGGGAGTAAAATGCAAATGCAGATTATGGTGACAACGCAGATGAGGGGAACAACACAGTTTAGGGTGGCAACACAGATTTTGGTGACAGCAAGTATTAGGGTGACAACACAGATTAGGGTAACAGTGCAGATTAGGGTGACATCATAGAATATGGTGACAACACAGATTAGGGGTACAGCTGAGATTATGATGACAACGTGGAATTGGGTGACAACATCAATTAGGGAGACAACACACTTCACAGATGGAGGGTGACAATGCAGATTAGGGTGACAGAGGGGATTAGGGTATAAATGCAGATTTTAGTAATATAGTTGATTGGGGTGCAAACACAGAATAGATTAACATTCTGGATGAAGGTTAGAACGCAGATTAGGGTGAAAACGTGAATTATTGTGACAATGCAGATGAGGGTGACAACACAGAATAGGGCAACATTGTGGATGATGGGGACCACCCAGAATAGGGTGACAACACGGATTTAGATGACAAAGTCAATAAGGGAGACACAAATGGGGATGACAACATAGGTTCGGATAACAACACGGATTTGGGAGACAACATGAGTTAGGGAGACAAAACACATTTCACTGATTGGGGTGACAAAACAGATTAGGAAAACATAGTGGATAAGGGTGACAACAGGGATTAGGAGTACAATGCAGATTAGGGAGACAACGCAATTTAGGATGATAACACAGTTTAGGGAGACAACACAGATAAGGATAACAACGCAGATGCGGGTGACAACGCAGATAAGGGGAACATCACAGTTCAGGGTGACAATGCAGATTTTGGTGACAGCACGGATTAGGATGACAACACAGATTAGGGTGACAACGCAATTTATGGTGACATCATAGTTTATGATGGCAACACAGATTAGGGTGACAGTGCAGAACATGGTGACAAAATGGATTTGGATGACAACATTAATCAGGGAGACAATACACTCCACAGATGGGGTGACAACATAGATTACAGTGACAACACAGAAGATGAGGGGGACAACACAGTTTAGGGTGACAATGGGGATTATGGTGACAGCATAGAAAAAGGTGACAACACAGATTTGGAAGATTGCCACAGAAATGGCAATCTCAAACATTGTGGATGAGGGTGACATTGGAGATAAGGGTGACAACATGGATTAGGGTGACAGCGGGGATAAGGGTGACAACACAGAATAGAATAATATGGTGGATGAGGATAAGGTGAAAATGTGGATTATGGTGACAACACGGATGAGGTTAACATTACAGATTAGGATAACATTGTGAATTAAAGTGACAACGCAGATTGGGGTGACAACGCAGATTGTGGTGACAAGGCAGATGATGGGGATAAAACAGTTTAGAGTGAAAATAGGGATTATGGTGACAGCATAGATTTTGGTGACAGCATGGATTAGGATGATAACATAGATTAGAGTGACAACATAGTTTAGGGTGACTGCAGATTAGGGTGATAAAACAGATGAGGGTAACATCACAGTTTTGGGTGACAATGTGGATTGGGGGACTGCATACAATATGGTAAAAATACAGATTAGAATAACATTGTGAATAAGGATGACAACGCAGATTATAGTGACAGCGGGGATTAGGGTAACAATGCAGAATATAGTGACATCGCTGATTAGTGTGACAACACAGTTTAGGGTCACAGTACAAAATATGGTAACATTGGGAATGAGGGTTACAACGCAGATTAGGGTGACAACACAGTTTAAGAAAACAACGTTGAGTATGGTGCCAACGCAGGTGAGGGTGACAACACAAGATAAGGTAACACAATTTAGGTGATAAAGTAGATTATGGTGACAACACAGATGAAGTTGACAATACAGATTTGGATAACATTGTGGATGAGGGTGACAATGCAGATTAGGGTGAAAACACAGATGAGGGTCACAACACAGATTGTGACAACGCAGTTTGTGGTGACAAGGCAGATGATGGGAAAAACACAGTTTAGAGTGACAATGCGGATTATAGTGATATGGCTTTGAATGATAACCAAGCATTCTTTTTGACGTCTGACATTGTCCTGATTAAATGTTCATCTTTGATGAGCTGCCGAATCTGTGGACCATCAAACACACAGGCCTTTATTTTTTCAAATTACAGGCTAGGAAATGCCAAAATGAGGTACGTGAAACAGTCTCCTTCAGTTGGAAAAGCTTTAACAAACTGCTTCATCAGACCCAGTTTCATGTGCTGAGACAGGAATATATTATTCTTTCTAGCAACAAGTGGCTCATCTGGAATGTTTGGATCACCTGGTTTTGGGGCAGGTCTTGAAGGCCAATTCCTTTCCACCCAATGCCTCTTACGAGCTCTGCTGTCCCACATGTACAGATAACGGGGATACTTGGTGTATCCGCATTGCTGACCAAGAAGGAACCATCCTTTTTTAAGGTCAACACAGATCACTCAATTGTGTTAGTGATATTGCAACAACTCAATGACTCTCTTTATGTCTGCATATTCTTCAGAAGAGAAACTGAATGGCCGATTGGGACTGACCCAAATATTTTGCTTGTTGTGAAGGAGGACACACTTTATGCTCCGCTTTGAGCTATCAATGAATAGTCGGCATTCAGTTGAGTTATAGATTGGATTCCTCCAATAAACCAGGTATGTTATGGCAATACAAAAAGCCGCTGACAGTTTTTAAGTACTGCAGAAATGCAATATCTCTGGTTCGAAAGTACGATACCTTAGTTCCGTTTTCAAGTAAATTTTTCTCACATATTCTTGATGCTAGGAGTTCTGAAGCCTTCTTCAATAGTCCCAAATCACATGCCAAATCACTTAACTCATGTTGAACAAATCCCTTACGAACAGTGTCCTCTTCAATTTCAAACTCTTCATCATTGCGGTTACTTAGTTCTTCAAGAAAGGGTAGTGTAACGAAAATCGAAAATGAATGAGCCACTGGGCGTGTCGCCAATGGTAAACTAGGATACTCTTGGTTACATTTATTTTTCTTGTTATATCCTGAAGTTTTCACTGTACAAAAGTAACAGTCACTGAAATGATCTCCTGGCTCTAGCCAAACCATAGGTATACCAAATGGCATCTTATCACGTGTTCCCTTTGTCCACATCCGTAAACTCTCGACACGCTGTTTGCACACCTTATGAGGGGCCAAGACTTATCTTGATCAGCAAGTTTAATTTTGAAATATGCCAAATAGGCTTGCACTACAAATGTGCTGATGTTCACCCTTTGACTGGGAATGGTGAAACTGCCACAGATATAACAAAATTAATCAGGCTTTTTTAGGCACGTATGACGAGAAACAGCAGAGCCAGACATGACGAGAAAGAAAGGAAATACATGTGTAAGTAGAATAATACATTTTGCTTATTCACTACGTAGATCAGCACACAACCTCTGACCACACTGTCTTGCTTGTAAAAGAATAGCCTATACAAATCCACGCTACAGTAATTGCATTAAAATAAGCGGTAGAGAAAAACCTGACGTAATAGAACACTAACTGCACTTTCAGAATCAGCATTCCTATTTTAGTGTACATAAGCTTAAAAATTCAAAATTCAACAAAAAATGTGTTCAAAATTGTTCTCCAGTGCTGTTGGAGTCTGCTACAGGCCCCCATGCTCAGGAAGAAATAGAGACTCAACTACTAGCACAGACAGAAAGGGCTGCAAAAGCTGGCAATGTTTTAGTAATGGGTGATTTTAACTACCCTGGCATTGACTGGAGTAATGGCACTACAGGTATAGCAAAATGACAGAAAGTTATGAATTTAATACAAGATAATTTTATGGTAGTATATTGAAGCCCAAACTAGAAATGCTATTTTGCTGGACCTAGTTTTTTTATATGCAGAGCTCAAATGTGCATAAAAGTGGAATCTGGGTAGCAGTGACCATATAATGATTTCATTTAATGTAAGCTGTGAAAAGGAAGCAAAAACAGCAGATAAAAACATTCAATTTTAAGGGAGCACATTTTCCATTGTTAAGGGTGGCTTTGGACTGGGAGAGTTGGAGAGGGGATGTTAAAAAGCCATAAAGAGTAAGAAAAGGGCATTCCAAAAATATAAAAAGGAAGAATCACCATAATTTGAAACTATAAAGAATATAAATAAAGATGTAAAAAGAAGATAAAATGTGCAGACTTCAAAATAAAAGACAGATTGCAAAAGAAAGGCAAACCCCCATTTTTAAAAAAATATAATAATAACAAAAAGATCGGATCTGAGCTTGTTGGCCCTTTAAAGGATGTCTCAGAGTAGGTAACTGGGACTAAAGAAAAAGGCGGATTTATTAAACACTAATTTGTACACAAAGGAAAATGGCAGGGCTGAAGTCCAAATTGGTAAAAGCAATATCAATCCCTTAAATGTTAATATGATTAAAAAACAGTTGAGCAAAAATAAGGTTGACAAAGCACCAGGACCTGATTGATTTCATCCATGTGTCCTCAATGAGCTGAGCTCAGTTATCTCAAAGCCGTTGTTTCTAATTTTTAGAGACTCTTTAATCACTGGCATGGTACCAATTGATAGGCGTAGGTGCAAAGTGGTTCCTATCTTCAAAAGGGGAACAAAATTATTGCAAAGTAACTACAGACATCCATAGTTGAATAATGATTCATACTCTGAATGGTCTAAGGTTATTAGTGGTGTACCCCAGGGCTCAGTGTTGGGACCTTTACTGTTTAAAATCTTTATAAATCATATAAACTTTGGGATTAAAAGTACCATTTCTGTGTTTGCAGATGACACCAATTTATGTAATGGAATTAAGTTCATACAGGATGTTTATAATTTAAAAGCCAAGTGGTAAATTCCATTTAATACTGAGAAATGTAAAAATATGCACTTGGGGGCTAACAACATGCATGTTTCATGCTGTCTAGGGGAGATACATTTGGGACAGTCTGAAATAGAAAAGGATCTGGGGTTCTGGTAGATCATAGACGTAATCATAGCATGTAATGTCAATCTGCAATATCTAAAGCTAGCAAAGTACTTTCTTGTATTCAAAGAGGAATAGACTGCAGAGATGGAGACATAATCCTGCCCCTGTACAAAAAACATTGGTTAGAGCTCATATGGATTATGCAGTCCATTTTGGGCACTAGTTCACAAAAAAAGGACATTGCAAAATTGGAGAGAGTGCAGAGAAGGGCAACTAAACTAATAAAAGGAATTGAGGAGCTCAGCTATAAGGGGAGATTAGCTAAACTGATTCTTTTCTCGCTTGAGAAGAGAGGTTTAAGGGGTGGTGGGTTCTCTTACCTGCGGGTCATGTGATTTCCATCTGCCTCATGACCTTCCCTATAAAAGGAAGTGACTGGCACGAGGAAGTTGCCTGAACAAGGAGTTCCCTTAGGATCTGTTTACAGGTTCCAGCTATTCCAGTCTGCGTCTCCACTTGCTGATTTTCTGTGTACTGGCTCTGGCTATGTCCTTTGACTACTTCTGCTTGCTGCCTGCCCTGACCTCTGGTTTGTTTGACCTGCAGCAGAACCTGCAGTTTAACATCCTCTCCTTTAGAGGCTCCGGTGAGGACTGGGCAGCTGCTTAGACCCTGCCAACTGGGCTGGTGACATGGAGGGTCCACCATCCTGCCCTGTGGCACCGTGATAGTTTGTTCAGGCCATGGACCCCGCTGACATGCCGATCTCTGACTCCATGCAGGATTTTCTGCAATGGATACAGCAACTGGAGTTGCTGTCAATAAGACTTGTAGACTTTCTACAGAGGTATGAAAAACCCCTAAACAGACTCCAGTCTGCCATCAATCAGACCCCTTCCTCTGCTTCTGCTCCTACAATTCCAGTATCTGTTCCTGAGACTCCAGTTCCAGCTCCAGTCCCAGCCTCCATGCCATCCTACTCCACGCTCCAGATCCCCACTCCTCCTCGCTACTCCTGTGGTAAATGCAGTTTAAGTTGCAGAACTGGAATTTTCCCTCTGAACAAACTAAGGTGCCATTTTTCAGCTGCTTTCTAACAGGAGAGGCCCTAGCATGTACTTGGCGTCTCTGCAAAAAGGGGGATCAAGTTTTGAATGACTTAAAAAGCTTTCTGCAGACCTTCTGAACCCTGGCTACAGAATTGAGCTAGAACAATGATGCTTTTGTGGCTGGTCCTTGCTAGCCATATTAAGGACAAACTTGCTGGCCATGATCTTTCATCTATGCTTGATGACCTGGTGTCTCTCTGTATTTCAGAAATGAGCCTGAGAAACCCAGAGAGTTGGGCGACCTGTCAAGCTAGCCCCAAAATTCCAGAACCCTCCTCCTCTAGCAATTGCACCTATGCAACTAAATCGGGCACAACTATTCTCAGAGGAACGCGCTCGCCACTGAGACCAGAACCTCTGCATGTACTACAACGGAGAGGGTCATTAAAAGTCTAATTGCCCTCAGAAGGCCACTAACGCCACTATCCGCAAAAAGTTAAGAGAGGGATCTCTAAGCACGCCTTTTTCTCCTACATCTGCAAAAGTTTAAAGTTAGGTAGAGTAAAAGAAGGCAGAAGCGCTATCACCACATTGTCCGCATGACTGCCTAATAGATCTGGTTGCTGGTTATTCTTCTAGGGACAGAGTCTACCCTCTCTCCTTCCTTGAGACCAATCTCATGTCTGAATTTATCAAAGAGAATTTGGAGAGGGGCTTCCTTGCATCACTGTATAGATTACAGGGGTCTAAATAAAATCACCATCAGGAATACGTATTCCCTGCCCCTTATCTCAGAACACTTTGACTGGCTTCAAGGGGCATCTGTGTTTACCAAGTTCGACTTGAGGGGGCCGAAGGGAAGACTGCTTTCATCACCCGCGATGGGCATTACGAATTTTTGGTAATGCCATTTGGGCTCTGTAATGCACCAGCGGTGTTTCAGAATTTTGTAAACAATATCTTCTGTGACCTTCTTTATGTCTGTGTGGTCGTGTACTTGGATGACATCCTGAATTACTCTAAGGATCTGCGTACCCACCGTGGCCATGTCAAGACAGTCGTGCAGCAACTTTGTGAGAATTGACTTTATGCCAAGCTGGAGAAGTGCCAGTGTGAACTTTCTGAAGTTCCATTTCTATGATACATTGTGTCAGTGAAGGGTTTGCGCATGGATCCTGATAAACTTTTGGTTGTGCTTGACTGGTCACAACCACTTGGGCTAAAACCAATTCAGCGGTTTCTTGGCTTCACCAATTACTACTGACAGTTTATTAAAGACTACTCCGCATTGGTTGCCCCAATTACATCTTTGACTAAGAAAGGTAGTAACTGCAAAGTCTGGTCATTGGAGGCGCTCCAGCCCTTTCAGTCATTGAAAAAGGCCTTTGCTTCAACTCCTGTTCTGGTTCATCCTGACACCTCTCGGCCTTTCTAGGACGCTTCTTCTGACAGAGTTGGTGCAGTCCTGTCACAGAAGAAGCTGCACGCAAGCTAAGATCCTGTGGTTTCTTTTCTAAGACGTTGTATCCTGCTGAGAGTATTTACTCCATTGGAGACCATGAGCTACTTGTTGTCAAACTTGTCTTAGTAGAATGGTGCCACTTGCTAGAAGGAGCTCGCCATCCTGTGACCATATATACTGGTCACAAGAATCTGCAGTACCTACAGACCGCCCAACGTCTAAATTCTTGCTCTTCTCTTCTCAAGATTTGATTTTATTCTTATTTTATTCTTATTTTATTCTTATCCTATCGCCCGGGCTTAAAGAATGTAAAAGCTGATGCCCTCTCGTTTTTTTGTAAAGGAGGATCCTGAAATTTTACCAATCTTTGTCATCACCCCCGCCTCAATTCTGCCTATGGCTCCTGCCCGGCTGGACCAGATCCCTCCAGGTAAGACCTTTGTCAAAAAGGGCCAGTGCCCTTTGGTCCTTCGATGGAGACATGTCTCTAAGTTTGCTGGTCACCATGGGCAATGCAAGACCTTTGATTGCATGATTAGGCTTAAATATTAATGGCCAATTCAAAACAGGATGTGTGTGATTTTGTGACCGCTTGCACGAGTGTGCCCAACACAAGGTGCCTCGCATGTCCCCTTCTGGTCCATTACAGCCAATTCTGGTTTCTGAACAACCCTAGACTCATATTTCTGTGGACTTCATTACTAATCTTCCATCCTCTAATGTGTTTACCACCATTTGGTTCAAAAAATGGCACATTTCACTCCCCTTCCTGGTCTTCCTTCTGCCCTCACGTTAACGAAAATCTTGCTCAAAGAAATCATCTGCCTGCTTGGTTTGCCATCACACATTGTTTCTGACCGTGAAGTTCAGTTCAGTTGACTTCTTGTTTCTGGAGAGCCCTCTACGCTTGTTGGAGATAAAGTTAAGCTACGTACACACGGTGTGGACATCTGGTGTGTGTACAGCACCAGTCATCCATTGTCTGAACGACCGTCGTGGCGTATCCATGGATGATGGGGGAGTAACGATCCTAATGCAAGGGAAGGGGGAGAGCGCGCAGCAGGTTGCTGTTCCATCATTCTACCCCTACCCTCTGCATAGAGCAGAATGGTGCTGTATGTACAGCACTCGTTCATGTATCGTGCATCGTGAAAGATCCTTTCCAACGACTATTATTGCACGTGTGTATGCAGCTTAAGACTTCTCTTCTGCCTACCACCCTCAGTCCAATTGGCTAACAGAGCGAACCAATCAATGCCTGGAGCAATATCTCCTCTCCTTGCAAGACAACTCATAACAACCTCTCCAGTGAATCCACAGGTCTAAGCCCCTTCTTGATTGTCTTTGGACATCATCCTATTCTCCCTTCTCCTTGTTTTTTTCTTATCTGACGTTCCTGCTGCAGCTGCAAGCGCTGATCACACATATTAGGGTGACAACACAGATTGTAGTGACAACACATACTAGGGTGACAACACAGTTTAGAGTAACAATGTGGATTATGGTAACAACAGAGAATATAGTGACAACATGGATTATGGTGACAAAACAGATTAGGATAACATTGTGGATGAGGGTGGGAATGAAGATTAGAGTGACAATGGAGATTAGGATGAGAAAGCTGATTATGGTGACAATGCAGATGTGGGTGGCAACACAGATTAGAGTTACAAAACAATTTGGTGTAAGAACGCAGGGACAACACAGTTTGGGGTAACAATACAGAATTGGGTAAGAACACACTCCATAAACAGAAGTGACAGTCATAAGATTAGAATAACATTGTAAATGAGGGATATAGAGATATAAGTAGCAATCTTTCATGGTGTGAATAAATTGTTGCCACCCCAAGTTGATATCTTTTGATCAAAAAAAAGGAAAGCTGTTTTTTTTGGCAATGCAAAATAATATTGTAATAAATTGTCACAGATATAACAATTATTAAAATATACACAAATTACGAATGGATTTTCCCATTGTGTAATCATTGGGGTTACCAGACCAGTTAACTATACAGATTAAATATATCAGGGATATATATCAGGGATAATGTACAGGTAAATACTAGTGTAAGTTCAAAGTACCATTCCCTGTTGAGCATTGAAGAAGAGATGTCAAAATACAGAGTCATGCAGAGCGGAGTTGTTTGTGTTCAATAGACAAAGGTTATATATGTGACAATTTATTACAATATAATTTTACATTGCCAAAAAACCCCAGCTGTACTCCTTTTCTTCTTTTTGATCAATGTAAATGAGGGAGACAATGCAAATTATGGTGACAATGCAGTAAGGGTGACAACACAGATGAGTGTGACAAGACAGTTTAGGGTGACAACACAGTTATAGTGACAATGCAGATGAGGGGGACAACACAGTTAATTTTCAGTACCAAAAGCGGTAACCCAGAGCCACACTTGGGATGGAATTGCAAGGGAGTTTTAAAGTCTTACCTGGTCCCCAAGTGCCCGCGGCATCCTCCAGCAGTGCCCATGGCGTCTTCCAGGAGTGCCTGCAGCGTCCTCCAACGATGCCCGCGGCGTCCTCCAGCGGTACCCATGGTGTCCTTCTGCAGTGCTCAGCATCTGCTTCTCCTAGCAATGCCCAGCCGGCATCTGTTTCGCCTGGCAATGCCTGGCCGGCATCTGTGTAGCCTGGAGATGCCCGGCTGGCATCTGCGTCCCCGCCGTGTGAAGGGTAAGGGCGCAAGGCCAGGGACACAGATGTCGGTCCGGGCCGTGTGAGTGTGCTGCTGAGGGGGCAGGATCGTGCAGCTGGGAGGCAGGACCAGGCTTTAAATAATAAGTATTTTTAAACTAAAAAATGTAACCCTTAGCCAAAAAGCTCATATCTAAAAAATATATATATATATATTTTGCAATAACATCACTCTGTTTATATCTAATTAATTCCCAAAATAATATCAAATCAAAACCATTTACCTATTTTTCTCCATAAATCGTGTAATAGCTTATACAACTGTGCAACAACTCACAATCGCCCATTATTCTTTGAATTAGATTTAAGCAGCCTCTTTCTCTGACAAGTAGCAAATCATCCAATATAAAAATATTCTTCCTAATTTCACATAACAAATAACATACTGTTTACCTAATAGTGGTCATAAATCCCCTTATTCCTTTTTGTTTTGTACATTCTAGCATGCATCACTTGCTAAATCTGTACAAAAATTACCAGCCACTTGTTTATTTCCCTAATGGGTATATTTCCCTAATGGTTTTAATAATATGATCTTATATTAATTTTTGCTCCAAAAAATGCACTAGGGCTTATTTTCAGGGGAAGGCTTTTTTTTTTCATGAACAACAATCAATATTTGTTCTTGAACAAAAAATCAACATTTATTCAAATATAGTCATGTACATTCTGGAACATCATAACTCTCCAAACCCTGAAATCCATCATAAATTTCTTGTGACTCCATGTCCTTTGGAACTATTGACCCCAATTTCTCATGTCTATCAATAGCAATTTTCTTAAATGAGCACCTCTTGTCCATGTATTTATATATATTGTAGCTTATCGGAGTAGGGCTTATATTTTGAGCCTACTCAAAAATACGGAAGAATCATGCTAGGGCTTATTTTCATGGTAGGTCCTATTTTTGGGAAAACGGTAAAAAGATCAAGCACTTGTATAACCTGATCCAGATCTGCAGGTGCTGGTATACCAAAATTTTTCCCTCCTTTGTGGATCACTAGCTTATAGAGAAATTCCCATGATAAGTAACGTTCCTTCAATAAATTTAACAACAGTTCAATGCTCTTCTCTTATTTAAGGTATGTCTGGAGATATCTTACAGCAATTATAATACATGTCCATGATATTCTATTTTACCTTTCTCAACTGCTTTCGCATGATGTCCTTTTTAATCTTAAAATGATGAATGAGGCAGTGAGATTATTTAGAAAGGAGAAAAGGGAAATGGAGAGAGAAGGGGGGAAGGGGAAGAATAAGGTGGTGAAAACAAGAAATGCACTAGGAGAATATGTAAAAAAACTATTTTATCTCTCAGGAGATGGTGTCAAGCCCAAGCCAATAAACATGGAAGCTCTTTTTAGGCACCTAGGCTTGATAGGTAAAAAGAATACATTTTATTTATTTCATAACATCTTTAAAAATATGTATAACAGACTTTGTAACAAAATAAATGTATAACAATTTAAAATCAACACAGAAGATTGTACATAACCAAATAGGCCCCTCTTATTGACATATTTTGGAGAAGTGTGTTATATTGTAACTTAATTCACAACGCGTTTCACCCAGAGAGGGCTTCATCAGGGGATCTCTGAATACCACCACTGGGACTATAGGGATCATATAAATATTGAATTCAATTAGAATCAGTTAACAGTATACATAATTGATAGATTAATGCAGCACTATAATGAACAATAACAATATACCCTGTTTCCCCGATTATAAGGCACTGTCTTATATTTTTTAAAATGCCAAAATATGCCCTAGGTCTTATTTTCAGGGGATGTCTTATTTTTCAATGAAGAAGACTACAGTACACATTTATTGTTGAAAGTCACTCATGATCACTCATGTTCCA
>NC_092866.1:26693936-26699289 GCF_032062135.1 Pyxicephalus adspersus
TATTTTAATTATTTTTTCAAAAATCGGGGGTGGCTTATTTAATGGGGATGTCTTAAAATCGGGGAAACACGGTAGTTTAATGTGTCATATATTGCATTAAATAGTGTATCCAAAGAAATACAAAACATTAAATAGGGAAGACAAGGGAATGAAGTTTCCTGTTGCAGAAGTATCATAGTTAGAAAGATTAAACTGTTTAATACTAAAGACTTCACATGGTAAGTGGTTTAATCAAAAGGTTGGTGGAATAAAAATCAATAGAAGAACTTACATATAGGTGCTCAACCTCCAATATTAATAGGATAAAAAAGTAATCTTAATGAGAATGGAGAAGATAATATCAGTGATCAAAAGGATCCAGATTCATGATCAAATCTAGGAAAGAAAGTCAATACTTACAAGTATCTGAAGTGTATGTTTAGGATGTTTATTTTAAGGTAACCACTCATAAAGGTAGGGAAGTTGACATATATGAAATACCACTATACGGGTATATACCTATATGGTCATAAAATGGGAAGAAAACAATAAGTATATTAGTTCTAATGGTTGATTAGTACAAGGACAGTAATACCATATAAAGATGAAAAAGTATGATGAAAAAAACCTATATGATTAGGGTAATCAAAATGTATCTTCCTATGATGATTTCCTATAATTCACATAGTATGTATTTCAGATAATCAATCTTGGTCTAGAAAGAACACATAATTGTAAAGGATTGTAATAGAGTAGACGTGTAGAATATAATAAAGAAAAGTGTATGGTGGATCCATAGAATAGGGAATCCTTTTTAATGACAAAAAACTTACAGCCTCACCGTAAAAAGGAGATTATTCAGGACCAAGATCAACAACACCCATTGGGTCCTATCTAGGAAGGAACAGATATAATTGAGGACCAATAAATGAAAAATAGGACAAGAAGAAACAAAATATCACTAAAGGTAATAACATGGTTACTTACTTATGGGTGCGCAAAATATAGAGAAAGGGCCACCTGTCAGCAGACATCCACCTAAACAAGAGTGATGCTGCTCACATGGCGCCCTTTATATAAAAAAAAGGAAATATTGTTTCTCATTGGAAAAGGCGCTCGCGCGAGAGCACTAACCGGAGGTAGGGAATAATCAACCTATTATCTATTTTGTTACAAAGTCTGCTATACCTATTTTTAAAGATGTTATGAAATAAATAAAGTGTATTCTTTTTAACCTATCAAGCCTAAGACCTAGGTGCCTAAAAAGAGCCTTCTTTTTCTTTCCTCCTTCTTCCATGATAAATGAGGCAGAAAACATCACAGGGTTTACTTTGTTCCAAACTGCGCAGTTCTGAAACTTTATGAACTCTATTGATCTCTAGATCTGCCAACTTTGCAGGTAATATTAACTGAGATCTTTAGATACGGTAGGTTCAGGCAGCCCTAAATCCTTGTATTATTTCCCCAATTACGATTTTCCAAGTCATCCTGTGATTATAAAAGAGCTTGGATTTAATCTTTATGTCATTGCATAGTTTCTTGTTGTACTGTCATTGTAACTGCCAGACCTTCATATTGATCCTTAAGAACTGATGTAGATACAATGACTACATCTAATGACTTTCTAATCGCTGCAAACTCTATTTGTGAGCTAGATGAGCCAAACTGTTTTTTCCAGTTCCATCCATGTTCTGTTGATACTTCATAGAGTGCATAGATTCAGAAGTCTCTTGCTGCACTTGTTGTACACTAGAGGCTGTGCTACTGTTTGGAGAAAAACGTGTTGAAGGCTCCTCTCCTATATCGCCTGTGTTGTCGGATGCAACCCATCTGTGCATGCAGAGATGAGCGTGCTCCCCGCAAACCTCGCAATGTTGGGTAGAAACAACGAAACCGACACCCAAAGTCGTGGTTTAGCTGCCTGCTCCTGTTTATCGATGTCTCAGTAGAGAAAAAGCATGAGATCTCCTGAATGTGGTTGTTCTTTGTTCCCACTCAGGGTTTCTTGGGATCTTTCCTGGGACTCATGTATTTATAGCTTCTGCAAGACTGTGTTAATGTATTATCTTGGATATTTCCCCGGGTATCATACAGAGCTCCACGTCTGTGCGACTCAACCCATCATGTGTTAGCCATACCCACCCGATCTGTCGCAGTTTAGGATGACAACTCAAATTGGGGTGGCAGATTAGGGTGCCAACGCAGATCTGTGTGACAACACAGGTAAGGTGACAATGCAGATTAAGGTGACAACACAGTTTAGGGTGACAATGCAGTTTAGGATGACAACACAGATTAGGGTGACTACACAGATTTGGGTGAGTACCCACTTCACAGATGGGTGTGACAACACAAATTAGGATAACATTGTGAATAAGGGTGACAACGCAGATTACAATGGCAACATAGTTTAGAGAGACAACACAGATTAGGGTGACAATGCAGATAGGGGTAACAACACAGTTTGGGATGACAATGTGGATTAGGCTGACAACGCAGATTATGGTTACACAGTTTATTATGCAGTTGACAATGCAGTTTAGGGGGAAAATACAGAATAAGGTAACATTGTGGATGAGGGTGATAATATAGAATATGGTGACAATGTGGATTAGGGTGACAACACCGAATAAGGTAACATTGTGGATGAGGGTGACAATGCAGATTGGGGGAACAATGTAACTTAGGGTGACAACACTCTTAAGGGTCACAACAATGGTTATGGTGACAACGCAGGTGATGGTAACAACACAGAATAGGGTAACATTGTGGATGATGGTGACAACGCAGATTAGAATGACAACACAGATTAAGTAGACAAGTGCTCTACAGACGGAGGTGACAACACAGATTATTGTAACATTGTGGATGAGGGTGACAGTACAGATTAAGATGACAACCTGGATTAGGGTGACAAGGTGCTCCACAGATACTATTACTGTGCAGGGGTCTGATATAGAAGTTGAATGGGGTCCCTGATCTGTGTTTTGTAGTGGTGGACCTGATTTGTATCTATGGCATCAGCACCAAACAATCACAGAAAACAACACACTGACTGATTGGTAAGAGAGCCTGGACGGGGAGCTTGAGCATTAAGGGAGGGCTGTGGGCGGAGAAGAGGGTCAAGATTTGATGGCAAGGCAATTTGTCACACACAAGATGGCTGCTTCCATACATATAATAAATGTTTTATTTTTCATGGATTCCAGCTATCACAGCCAGTGCTGCTGACATTCCAGTGCAAGAAGATGAGAAAAGATTTCTAATATTAGGTCTGATGTTAAGAGTTTAGGTCCATTTTAACATTATTGTATTCATAATGAAATTTAAAAGTTACCTACATTCAAAGTAGATGATCACTTTAACGGGAAAATGTTTTTATTAGCCCCCTTTTAAGAACCTTAGCAGATATTTTTATTTTCTACACCAATGTTTCTCAACCTTGTTAACATAAGGGTAACCCCTTGAAATATTTTTTAATTGTCCCCCCCTTTTTTAATTCAGGCTTTCAGACTAATCTGAATATACATTTGTCAGAACCACAAATCTCAAATGCAGTTTTTCTCTCAAACCTAGAGTGGTGGCAAACCTAAACCTAATCCCTACTATTAAGTTAATTATTTACAATGTAAAACAGGAATACATGAAGAAAATATGACCCATCAGTGTGTAAGCCCTGTTTAAAAAACACTTAGTAGAACTCTGTGCAGCTTTAAGTTTTTTTATAGCTCATGTGCTAAAATAGACATATGGAGGGCAATCCTAATTGTATCTTCTGTGTACTAAAGTAAAATCTTATCTAATGTAGGACTGTTAAGGTTCCTCAAAAGCAAACACATAAACAATCATTAAGTTTTATTAAAACTTTAAAACAGACAAAATATACACAGTATACAAACATCATGCTGCCATACAAAGAGACCATATACACTACTGCCAAATGCCTTCTACGTTCAATCATGTATTGTATATACATGTGCCATATACAGAGCTGGAGACACATTTCAAAACGTTTCTCCCTATTGGGCTTCCTCAAGGGAAACTGAGATCTATTAAGCAACTATTATATACAGAAAAAGTAATTTTAAAAAAAAGATATAAATTGAAAAAGTATTCCACAGTGTTTTGTTGGAAGTATTAATTAGTGATGAATAGGGGGAAGCAATTATGTATTTAAATAGAGGAACATCTTATTTGGTATATTAAGTGTTGTACAAATATGTTGTATAGTAAAAAAGTATATTATAAATAAAATAGATAAATATGGTAATAATATGGTAGGGAGTAAGGCTAAGTACACACGTGCAATACTTGGTACTAGAACAAGGAGCACAGATAACTAGGGGTAGTCAAAATTTAACTATTCTTTCCTTAGTGGCAAAGAAAACAATACTACATAAATGGCTAGATTCTGAGCAGACCACACTTTAGCCCTTCAAAGAAAAAATAGATTATGTTTTTAGAATGGCTTGGATAGAGGGATCTTTGAAAAAGAAACTAAGGTTTCCAGGTTCTTTGAGACATTGGTGTCATATATAGATAGAGACCCAGTGATGCTCAATTAAAAGCCAAATCATAAGAACCTTTGAGCATACCTCATACTTTAGGAATGCTGGACAATGTTTCCCTGGTCATTATACCTGATGACTAGGATGGAAAATAGTGTAATTTTTATATGGTTTAATGACAAATGTTCAAATTGTTTCTACATTTTTTTTATTTGTACTGAATTGTCTGTTTACATTGTTCTTGTTTATTATTGTAACCTTATTTTTGTTATACATCGTTAACTTATTTTTCTTTCAATTAAAATATTAATTGAATAAAAATTAAAAATAATTGTTATTAGAAAAATTAATGACTATCATCAGATCAATGATTATTCACAATTATTGTATAGGGCAAGATTCTGTACATGCTGTAACGATACGATCGTTCAAATATAATCCACCAATAATGTACGCACACTAGATTGGATCATTTGAATGATGCAAGAAATTACATGAACAATCCACAATCACTTAATGACCGTACACACAATAGATAGTGAACGATCATTGCCCAAACTGATTCGCCAGGACGGTTGTTCGTTTCCAGCAACATTCCTCGTTCATCAGTGTCATTGGCCTGTCGTTGTGCACTTGTTTTGTTAACAAATATTAAACATTTAAATTCTAGGGGAATTTAAGGGAAAAAATACTTTTTAGGGTGCTTACCCATGAAAGATGTAAATGTTGTTTATCTTGGTGCTCAGTTGATGTCAATACAGTTATATTTCTTCAATAGAGGATTACTCTGGAATCTATTATACAGAGAGAGAAATTGTGTATATTTAAAAAACAAATAAATCAAGAGTCTTAATAAATGGTATATC
>NC_092866.1:26700654-26701915 GCF_032062135.1 Pyxicephalus adspersus
AGAAACTGACATTCCCTCAAACATTCCCTGGTGAGGTTTAATTACTGCCATTGAAACACATGGACCTAGAAGATTCCAGAGGGAATGTTTGAGGGAATGTCTGATTCAGTTTTTTTTCTTTCAGAGCACCAGATGTATTACATGCCAAATGGTGCTTTGGTGTTAAACAAGCAGAAACACACTGATAAATGTTAACACATTCAATAAAAATGTAATTTTAATAAAAACACTTAAATCTAACCAAAAAAAGAGTTTCATTTTATTACTTCAATAATTTCCTTTAAAAACTGTCATATGTAGATGTTTGCTTGTGGCTGTGGATGATAAATTAATACATTTAAGAAGCCTACTTATGACAGATATGTCCAAAAAAACACTTATCTAATATGAGGATGTATTACAAATGTTGCAGTTCCTCCTTCGAAACCAAACCCTTTTCTTTCCCAAAGGGAAACTTTTGATATTTCTTGAGAGAATTAGCCTGATCACAGGATCTCTGATATTTAAATTTGTCTTGAAGACATGTAAAGGTTGTTTCTTCACATCTATATACAGATCATGGTTAGTATTACTATGATGACTAACAATCTTTTTTTATGGTCAGACATAAAATTGTTAAACGATACCCCTTTACAGGATTTATTTTAGGGAATGAAACAGCTTTATAAGTTGTTTCCAACTTTGTATATTCTAAAAGTTTCATACAATCGATTAGGATATATTCATTGACCATTTGCGAGTTGTAGAGTATCCTTTACAGTTTTAATATATGCATCAATGGTACTAAATTGTCCTTGGAGAAAAAAACTGTTTTTCAACTAAAACTGTGATATCGTTGAACCATTGGATTGGCGATGAGTTACCAAAAATGTTTCAATTTTAATTGTCTTAAAAAAGAGTTTAACATCAAAACCTAATGTAGTGTGCTAGTGGGAAAAAAAACAACAGTTCTTTCTTAAGTAATTTCTCTTCACCCATAAGAGTTGATTTATGGCGCGAATGCCAAGCTAACAACGCAAATATACGCTCTGCTAGACACGGCCCATTGTGCACTCGGCTTACAGCATTGATAAATGAGCAGTGGGGTCGAGAATTCGCCAATTAAGTTGATTAATTTTCAGCTGCGCGATTCAGGAGGATCTGTTAAGCTCTGTCAATGGTGATGTCATAACAATCAATTAGGGCACACCTGGTCCCTGTTCTGTGTGCATCTACAGTCCATAACAGATCAATTTGAATCTTTAGTGCTTGATCTTTTTTT
>NC_092866.1:26702919-26705532 GCF_032062135.1 Pyxicephalus adspersus
TCAGTTGCATACTCATTCTAACACACCTGATGGTGATGAAAGGAGGTCCAGGTGGCCAAGCACAACATTAAACTACAATTATTGACAAGCTCACAAGCAGGGTCAAGCACTCTTAGAAATGAACAGATGTTCTGTTGTTGCTCAACTTAATTTTGCATATTAAATACTGAATTGTATGCATTTATTAGGTGTTTACACAGTTCATATAGTACTAGTATGTAAAACTTCCAGGGACAAATACACTTTGTGCCAAACTTATTTTCTTGGTTTTACAGCCTTTCAGGGTGTTTAAGCAGGTTTGAATGCCATTTAGACCTTTACCCAATATATATTTACTTACTCACCTCAGCTTGGTAGGGGAAGCACATAAAGGTAGATTCCTCCTTTAACCAGAAGCAATATCATCCATGAATGTTGCTTTGGCCAACCCCATGACATCAGAAATCAGAGGCAGAATTAGGCATCTTTTCAATTGAATGCATGTTAAGCAATATGCCATAAAAAACCCTCTTTGCCTATTTCTTCCTAAAATTTCTCTTTTATATTTTTATGTACACATTTATAAATGCATACATATATGCATGTATGTACCTACATTAGTGCACATGAAGCAAAACATACAATATACACATACAAAAAAAAAACCTTACCCAAATGAAGATCCTTCTCCCTGCAAAAGTGGCAGGCGTTTTTCAACTGATAGAACACAGTTTACGCGCACATAGCGGGTTCGCATTGGTGCACAACAATGCGCATCAAACACCTAAGGTTTGGCGCACAAAAATGCCTATCAAACAACTGAGTTTTAATAAGACAATTGTGCTGTTTGTAACCTTTCATCAGTTTATACTTAAAACTGCTTAAAAACAATCACAATAGACTTGTTAAATTGTAGGTCTGTTGGATCACCCAAGGTTAAAAGATCCTGGGGGATTGTAAAGGAGATCACATATAAACAAACCAAAAAAAAAACTACAAATTTTTAAAACAACTTAATTCCAAATAAACACATTTTCTAAAAGGTCACATTAAAATATAGAGACCACACAATCACCACTAAGTTTACATGACAAAATAAATATAAATAATAATAAAATAATAATAAATATTGCATTCAAAAAATACCAATATGCAATTTGGACCTATCAAGAGTAGAAAACTGGATTAAAAAATAATTATGCAGAACAAACATTTAAACGTGGTAATAAAGACATATTATTGCAATGAAACAATATGGCTACAAACACATTAACATAGCATTAACATTGATTTCTTAATTGGGAAATGAACATTGAAACAACAGTTTAAAAAACAAAAGCAGCTATTGTGCTGCTTGGGATAACACACGCACTGGGATAACACACAAAACAAGGCCCCCCCCCCTACTCCTCCAAGACAAAAAAAACAAAGACAAAGGAAAATGGAAGGTAGACAACAACTCTATATGCACATCCTTATGCGCAGAGCTGCTACAAAGTTTATTTTTACAGTTGGACATTCCATAATCATTTATTGATGAGATCCTTTAGGTTTGTACACCAGTGATTAGCTATCTAATAAAAAAAATAATTTAAAACAAAGAAGAGGAGGAGGCTTTAATGTTAAATTTATTTATGAAATGTGTGTGTTTAGTGTAACTTTTACACTTTTTTTTACAGGATATTCCCCAATTAAAGGATGATTCCCACGGCTGCATTCATGTTTTGAGCACAGCTGTGGGACTCCTGACAGTGTGGGATCCCCAGGCACTAGTGGTTGAATGAGCAAAAGTCTCCCTATTCACCTCTAGTGCTCCCTGGTTGGCTGAGCAAAGAGGATCCCTCATGGATGATGCTTGAGCCATCATCAGTGTTTCCCCTGTTCATTCATTCAGCACTAGAGGTGAATGGGGAGATTTGTCCTCATTTACCCCAGTAATTCTTTAACCCCAGTAATTCTTTTAATGATCCTATTAAGGCAGAGGAATTTGTTTTTTTCTCATTAGACTCCTCATTGTCCCCCTTCCATCCTAAACCTCAATCATCTCAAGATTGAAGCGTGGTGCTTCTCCATGTTTTTTCCACTGTTTATGGCTGCTTTGTGGTGCTACTCTCTGACTTCACCATTATGGATGAGTTTTAGGAATTACCCCTTGTCTGTATCTTTATCCTTTTTCATTCCGTTATCTTTTGGGACTCTTACCACTACTTTACCTCTACTTTATTCATATGGATCTTCGTAGGATTTGTGGTTGTCTTATTGTTTTTTATTTGTAACACAACTTTTGCATCATCTCATGAATAACATGTCTATGGTGTGTTATTCTTTGTAAAAAACAAGGAAACAATACAAAAACGAACCAGTGACATTTAGGACAAAAAAAACTAACTTGTTTTTTAAAATACATTAACATTTTTAATATAGAGATATCTACATATATTAACCTCCTGGGCAGTAAATTTCTCTACGGTTTTATGTCTAAAAGCGGTACACTGTTTTTCATGAAAATTTATTTTACAGTATAATATAATAGTATGAGTATAACAAAGTTTGAAACACAAAATCATGTCAAAATAATAAATTAAATGTTTTTAATTTTTTTTTTTAATTTTTGTAAAAAATAATATACTCATA
>NC_092866.1:26708526-26746584 GCF_032062135.1 Pyxicephalus adspersus
TATTATTATTATTAATAAACAGGATTTATATAGCGCCAACATATTACATTAAATAGGGGTTGCAAATGACAGACAGATACAGACAGTGACACAGGAGGAGGAGAGGACCCTGCCCTGATGAGCTTACAATCTAGGAGGCGGGGGAAGTAACACACATTAGGAGGGATCCACTTTAAACACTTCAGTGCACCAAAGACACCCATTTCTAATACAGCTACATCTACAGCTGGTCTTCCAGCAACTTCTAACAAAACAATTTCTTTTCAGAACAATTTCTTGTCTCAACTTTGTATGGCACAACCGAGTAATGTTTTTAATGATAAAAACTCAAACACTTTAAACACATTGGGCCAGATTTATGAAAGTTCTCCAAGGCTGGAGAGAATACACTTTTATCAGTGAAGCTTTGTGATCCAGCAAACCTGGAATAGATCTGATCCAGGATTCAAAACATTTGATGGCGAATAGCAAAAGATTTTGAAGAAATGCATTGCAGGTTTGCTGGATTACCCAGCTTCACCGATGAAAGTGTCTTTTCTCCAGCTTTGGAGAGCTATTTTAAATCAGGCTTATTATGCAATTTGTCTTCACACACATCTTCCTTATTTTTAGGGAACAAGTTGAATCAGAAAACAGTGGCTCCTCAAAAAGTTGTACATATGAACCAAATTGTAGTCAAAATGTCAAAATATGCCACCAATTAAATGTTTTGAAGTTTTCTCCTTTGGTATTAATAGAATCTGAGAAGGAAGTATTATAGTTGAGTTTTGCCACTCAGATACTTATGACAAAATTTAGTTTATTAAAGACATACTTAGTTTTTCAAAGAATGTGTTTTTTTTCTGATACATTTCGATATAGTTTACCCCCCCCCCCCCCCACATCAGGGGTTATAAGGCTGAGGACTGACGGTACAATTACAAAAACACAAGGTTTGACAATTACCCCTAAATCAACACATTTTCCAGATTTGCATCAGTCTTAACATTTACATCTTTGTCCAATAGTTAGATAGTCATACTTTGAAAGTCATACTTGAAAGAAAACTTTCAAGGAAATAATAACAATAAACAAATTTGCAGCTATAAAGAACTATACAGCTATACAGCTATACAGTCACATTCAGATATACTTACTAAACCCTCTGACAAGGACAACAAAGTTGTGATTCTTGATGTCAATCAATATAAACTGTGTGTTTCTATATTCTGGATAATTGGGAATGGTATCAGATTATTACACCAATGAAAGTGAAAGAATTCAGAATCACAAACATTAACTGGAGGAAAGATAGGTGATCAAACTTTTGATTTTCTTATTAATCATAATCCTAAAATACCAACATTTTATGTGTTACCAAAAGTGCACAAAGATATGACATTTGTGGCGCAGGTACATTGATGACGTGTTAATGTTATGCACTGGTAAAGAGTTGCTGTTAGAATTTTTAAGAAAAAAGTTAATTTGTTCAATCTTAAGTTTATATGTTAACAATACTGGCCATTACTTCTGTCAGACCCAGCTATAAAAAATTACCTCCTATAATTGGAATTTTAATTATTTTCTATAATTAGAAAATTACATCTATCAAAGACAAATTAGTAAGAGGGCATTTTAAAAATCAGGTGATGCAAACGACTATTGAATAAGAATATTATTTGCATAAATATGAATATTATACAACTCTATCCATGCACAGATATATTTATTAAATGAAGGCTCATACACAAATAATAGCTAGTCACTCAAACAGTTTGAAACATAGAATACACAGCAGAATTGTTTGATATTAATATAGAAACTAAAATGAACAAAGTATACAGTACATGAAAATAATGTTGTTAGTAGGTAAACCCCTGTAGTAATCTAATAATGGTTAGTACATAACCCTGCTATTACAATACAGCAAAACAATACAATAATAACATAGACACATATAGGACAAAATAGGAATGCATTCAGGAATATGATAAAGCTACCTGTTAGGATGGGTACTCCAGGATCCTGCTTCTCCAATAACAGACCTTTATTCTCTCAGCTCCCATTGGATCCCATATGGTTAATTCTCATTAGATCTCATTGGGGAACTTGTATTTGTTACTGGGTGTGATCTGTAGGATGACTACCCTAGATTGGGATTGGTTAATGTAAACTTTTTAATAGACCTCCCAGCTAATTTGAAATGGAAAGCTGGAGCCGAAATGTCTGAAATTTGATGTGGGAAACCAGTTGGGGTCATCTAATTTTAGGTGTCAAAAGGTTCAGATGGGCCATCACCCAAACCCACATGTCTAGTTGTTGGTCCATCTTCTGCTGACTGAGGCTCGATTGATTTATTACCCCTTAAAGACTCTAACGATCATTAGGTCTCTTTAGTGGACAGAACCTGTTTACAGCCCTCTGTCTGTTTATCTATTGTCACTTCTCTAAAGTCCCTGGAATTCATTGACAAGGAGAAACAGATCACAATGATTAAACTGCAACATTCCTACTTATGCCTTCATGTATTGTTTAATGATACTTAATTGAAAACCTAACTACTGGGATATGGCCTATAATGTATGGATAAGGGAATATAGGGTACTATATATACATATATATCTATATATCTACAGACAATCCTTGTCCTGCGACAAGACTATATCCCAAGGCACTTACCCTTTGTGTTAAATGTGATCAGTGCAATTGGATTTACCGAATTTCAGGTGGTTTAAAAATTCCAGAAAATGTCTAATGAAATTTGAATAAATTGGTGGATTGCTGTACTGTAGGGGTTTTATACTTTGCATTCTGTAGTAGTGGAAAGTATTACATAGAAAAAACTAAAAGATCATTTCTGAGACAGATGTATGAACATCATTATAACATTAAAAGTGTGAACCCCCTTAAGCCATCATATTGGGTCTGACATAATTTTAAGATTCTGCACCTTGGCTTGATTGCCTGCCTTAGACAGAGAGTCTTTCCTGACCCAAGGATATTTTTATATACTATTCTGTATTTTTAGTAATTACATTTATGATTTATAATTGATGGTCTATCATCCTTGTGTATTAATCAGTCTCCATGTCTCATATCTAGTGGAGCCTCATTTTGACACTCCTTCTTTTTAGAGGTGACGACAGGGCCTTGTCACCGGGGGTGGGGTGATAAACCTTGGCCAGGAGCTGCTGAACTTCACTGGGCACCGGCAGTCCATAGCAAAGCACACAAGCGGCTCTGTTAATTATAACAGGGTCATGTGTTCTTTGTTGTCACGCTTGTGGAGACTGAGCCTCTAGGGAATGCTATGACTTGCACAGAAGTGGTGTGAGCACAGAGAAGAGCCAAGGTGCAGAATCTAAGCAGCAGCCCTTTCCTTTCCAGAGCCTCTAGTGGTGAGGATGGAGAACCGCTGGCTGCTACTAGGTTGCGGTTCTTGGGCACACCAGGGTGGGGAGTATGATGCACAGTTTCAAATCACTAGGCAGGAGAATAGTCAAGGAAGGCTGGGGTCAAGGCAGGCAGAAATCAAGAGAGGTCAGGGACAAGCCAGTGGTCAGAAACCAGAAATCCAGGAAATAGACAGCAGTGACACAGGGGCCACTGCAGACACAAGAGAACAGAGGAGACACAGGAAGCAGTGGTGACACAGGAGACACGGGGATCACCGCAGACACAGAGGAACACTGGAACAGTACAAGGGAACTGGCAGGAAAACACCAGACTGGGAAAAAAACTGTAACACAGGAGCTGGACATGGAAAGCACTGAATTAATCAACAGGTTCAGAGGAAATGCTCAGCAGATCTAGGGGGAGACATGATGTACGAACGCAGAGTGTTGTGTCTGAGCCAGCAAAATAGCCAAGGGCGATTAAGAGGCTATTTCCAGATTGGCCGGTGGGATAGGAGGGGTGATACTGATTAAATCTGGAAGGGCAGATGCGCCCAAGCTTAGAACTGCTTGCATGTGCATAGAGAAGCGCCTACGCTTTAGTGAGGAAGAGGTAAGTGTGCTTCCATTTATTGACAGGATACGTCATTTGCTGTCGGGGTGGAAGAGACTCCACAAGGGACACCATCAGTCGGCGGGGATCTATATACCAGGCAGCAGTGTTCTAGGTGGGCTCCCTTCTGAATGCATTTCTGCAATAGAAGAGCATCATAGGGCTTCTATGTGGTATGTTAAGGGGAAAACGTGTTTATACCTTGGTTGATGTTAATATGTCTTTGGTTTCTTTGATGTAATTGATTGATGTACCTGTTGGAGAGTTTGGTTTTTATGCATGGTTTATGGGCTTAGCACGCACAGCGGTGTTAAGGAGTTTCATTGTTAATTGGAACAAAAAATTGTGTGTGTAAATATATATATGTATATGTAGTGGGGTGGCCAGCACCCCAGGATGCAAGAGTGTCAGAGGTGGAGGTGCGGACCCCACTGACAGGAGTGGTCCTTTTAATTGTGGTATTGGTCCTGGCCACTTTAATTGCTTTCTCAATTGCATTCTCAGGGATGTTGGACAAGCCCAGAAGTGATAAATGCTGAGGAGTACAGGGTGGAGGCCAGTGTGACCTGATCCGATGGGGCAGCAGTAGCTGAGCATTTGAGCTCCATCCAGATGTTGTGGTCCTCTCCAGTTGATTTGGCGTTTGGGCAGCCGTGAGCCAGAATAGCACGAGTGCTTCCTGAAAGACTCAGCTACTGTGATCAGGTGTAATCTGTCAGCTGTCACTGTCCTAGAGTTCCAGTGGGGTGGCCGATTACCCACTGTGCGAGTGTTTGTGTAATCCACCGTGTGTATCCAATCATGGGAGACACATCATGAGTAGCTTGCAGACTTCTAAAACTATATACAGCTAAGTGACATTTGCTATTTGAGTGCATTTTGCCAAGTGTTTCTGGCAAACCTTAGACGCCACCTAGTGTCCATTGTTGGAAACTTATCCCCTTTGTATTTTACATTTCCCTATTGCATTCACCTTGTTTTTAACATCCAGTACCTCAGAACCTGTAACCATAAGTTTTTTTATATTGCAAAATATTCAGTAGCAAGTGCATTTGATATTTACTGTTTTGCTGACCTTACGTTGCCTATATATATATATATATATATATATATATATATATATTGGTGGTTTATGGAATCAAATTTTTTATTACAGTGGTAATTTTTATTGGAACACTTTATTATCTATAGTAAGAAGCATCAGTTTGCAATTGTGTTTGTTTGGCACATAGTGAATCGGTAGTTTGGCACATAGTGAATCGGTATTTGTGTTGAAATATTTTGTACATGTTTATTACCATGTTTATTTAATGCTACACTGATCTTTCTGTCCATTGGTATATATGAAAATTGTTGAAATGTTAATGGTCTTCGGAATCCCACTAAACGTACTATAGTCCTCTGTCATCTGAAGTGCCTAGGAGCCAGATATTTCTTTATTGGGCACACTTCTCAATCTTTCTAAGCCCTCTATTTCAGCTTTATACCCTTCAGTCTTGGATATGTACACCTCTTCACTGTTGTCTTTATCCTTCGACAATTAGTATAAATTTTGGAAATAAATTTATTGCCTTGTATGAGCATTCATTTTTAGATTACATTATATACATTTAACTACACCTAAGGACTTAGATTGCTCACTGCTTTTCCCCTAATTCTTGTTTTTCTTTTTTCGCTTTTTGTTTGTTTTTTAATGTTTATGGGTAGTTGATTTATGCAATTCAGATTCTTGTTCCATATTGTCTCTATTGTTTTCCCCCCTATATTTTGTCTAAATTTAAATACAAAATTTCAATGAAACATATTTAAAAATATATGCATTAAAGGGAAAAAGACTGTCCATTGTTTGGGGTAAAGGGTTAGGTATCAGGGTTATTTTTAGAGTTGGTAAGGGTTTTTAAGGTTAAGGAATAGGACCTATAAGAGGGCACCTTTTTTTTAAATTTGTTCCTGATGCTGAAAGCGTGAGCCAGGTGCTATTGATATGTTTTTTTGTGCCAAAATATCTATTTCACCTAATTTGGTGGTATGATATACCATATTAGGGTTCCTAGAAGTTTCCTGAAGCCACATATAACTTCCCCATTATCTTTTATCATACTGTTGCTTTTACATTAGAACAATGTAGAGAACCATAATGCTAATATTTTTCCCTAAAACAGGCTAAACATAATATCATATACCACCTGTGTAGATAAAATGAACACATTTAGCCTATAGTAGTTAAAGACTACTGAGGATACCACATATCCATGTGGCAATAGGTGCAGAATGTGCAAGGTGAGAGTCCACTGCTTCCACATAGATAGAAATAGAAAAAAAGCAAACCTAGACCTAAAAAACCCTTTTAAAGTTTTAAACTGAATTTAAATTTTGTTTAGGCTTTTCAAGTCTGCAGTGGAAAAAAAAAAGTTGATTTTTTGGAGAATGTATAAAAAAGAAAAAAAAATGAAATATCACATTTACACTCAGAACTTTTGCAACCTTTTGCAAAAAGTTTCAAATGGAAGCTGAGGTGCCTTCTATTTTTGTTGATCGCTGCTGAGATGTTCTGCACATTTATTGGAGTCCAACTGTGATAAATTAGGCAATTTTGACATAATTTGGAAAGTCACACACCTCTGTATAGAAGGCCCTATAGCTGACAATGCATATAAAAGCAGAAACAAATGAGGTTAAAGGAACTGCCTGCAGAGCTCCGAGACAGGATTTTTGCAAAACACAGATAATCATTTTCAAATGGAAGAAATTTGGCACAATCAGGACTCTTCCCAGAGCTGGTTGCCCAGACAAACTGAGCAATTGAGGGAGAAGTAACTTTGTGAGAGAAGAGTCCAAGAACTTGATAGTCACTCTGACTGAGTTCAAGATATCCTGTGTGGAGATGGGACTAAGTTCCAGAAGTACAACCATAACTGCATCCCTTAAATAATCTAGCCTTTATGGCAGAGTGGCTAGATGGTAGCCTCTCCTCGGTCTAAACATATGAAAGCCCACTTGAAGTTTGCACAAAAGCCACCTGAATGACTCAGACTGTAAGGAACAAGGTTCTCTGGTCTGATGAAACCAAGACTGAACTATTTGGCCTCAAGGGAAAGCTGAATGGAGAAAAATATAGACATATCCTATTGGCTTAGGGACAACTCTGTGAATTTCCTGAAAATGGCTGTGAACCAACTGTGTTTATCCAACTTGAGGATTTGCAAAGAATGGCAGAAAATCTTCCATTCCAGGTATGCAAACTTGTTGCATCATACCCTAAAAAGATTCAAAGCAGTTATTGTTTCCAAAGGTACTTCAACTAAGTACTAAGTAAAGGGTCTGAATACTTATGTAAATGTGATAGTTCAGTTTTTTCTTTTTAAGTTACTTTAAACGTGGCATGGTTGTTGATGGTAGGCTGGTCTGTGTATTTCAAGAATTGCTGATCTGCTAGGATTTTCATGCATATGCATAATCAAGCACAACCATTTGAAGAGTTTACAGAGAATGGTCCAAAATATATCCAGTGAGCAGCAGTAGTCTGGAGCAAATGCCTTTCTGATGCCAGGGTTTAGAGGAGAATGGTTAGTCTAGTCTGAGCTGGTAGAAAGGCAACTATAACTCAAATAACCACTTGTTACAACAAAGGTATGTAGAAAAACAATTAAGAATGCACAACATTTTGTAACCTAAAGTAGAGGGCCTACGGCCACAGAAGACCACATTGGTGGCATGCCTGTTCATTAAGAACAAGCGACTGAGACTACAATTTGCTGGTCTGATGAATCTCAGTTTCTACTGTGACAGTAAGATAATAGGGTTAGAATTTGGCATCAACAACATAAAAGCATACATTTATCCAGCCTTGTATTATTGGTTAAAGCTGGGGGCAGTATTGTAATTGTGCATGAGATATTTTCTTGGAACTCTTTGGGACCCTTAGTCCTCTTGACCCAATTCCCTCTGATCTACTCTGTGCCCATTCCTCCATTCTGGCCCCTGCACTAACCCAACTATTCAATCTCTCCCTTTCTACTGGTATCTTCCCCTCCGCTTTCAAACATGCCATAATTCCCCCTATCCTAAAGAAATCATCACCCCTCCCTATCTCCTATATCTTTTCTCCCATATGTTTCCAAACTTCTTGAGCACCTTGTCTATAAAAGACTCACTGATTTCCTGAATACCAACTCTCTTATTGACCCCCTCTAGCTCTAGTCTGGCTTTCAAGCTGCCCATTCCACAAAAACAGCCATTGCTAAAGTGGCCAACGATCACCTCAGAGTAAAGTCTTAAGGCAATTTTTCACTCCTCTTGATCCTTGATCTTTCCTCTGCTTTTGACACTGTTAGACACTCTTCTACTCAAAATTATGTGCTCCATTGGTATCAGTGACACTGCTCTCTCTCGCTCTCTCTCTCTCTCTCTCTCTCTCTCTTTCTCTCTCTCGTTTCCTACCTGTCTGACAGCTCCTTTCAGGTTTCTTTCAATGGTAAGTCCTCCTCACCCACTCTCCTCCCTGTTGGTGTTCCCCAAGGGTCAGTCCTTGGACCTGTTCTCTTTTCTCTGTACACCTCCCCACTTAGTAGTCTCATAGTCTCCTTTGGTTTACAGTACCATTTGTATACTGATGACACTCAAATCTTTGTCTACCCCTGACTTGTCTTCATCAGTCCTGGATAAGGTTTCATGCTGCCTGTCGGCCATCACGTCATGGATGGCTGAAAAATTTCTGAAACTCAACCATGGATAAAAGAGAACTCATCAATTCCCACCCTCACCCCCCCAAATTTCGAATCTCCCCTTGACATATTTCTAACTGTTATCAATACTAGCATTCGTCTCTCCCCTCACGCAAGTTGTCTTGGCGTCACCTTTGATTGTGCCCTCTCATTTACCCCTCATATTCAGAATGTTTCCAGGTTCTGTCACTTTCACCTGCGCAACATCTCCAAAATCTGCCACCAAACTTCTTGTACATGCTCCTGTCATATCTTATCTGGACTACTGTAACATCCTCCTCTCTGGTATTCCACTAACCTGACTCTCTCCTCTACAATCTAATATGAGTGCTGCAGCCAGATTTATCCATCCTTCCCACCACTCCTATTCTGCTTCATCTCTTTGAAGTTCTCTTCATTGGCTTCTATTTCACCTGAGAATAAAATTCAAGCTTCTGTGCTTTGCCTTCAAATCCCTCCACAGTTCTTGCCCCACTTTCCTTTCTGACCTGGTGGAAAAATTCTCCCCCTAGCCATTCTCTTTGCTCCTCCAATGACCTACTAATGACTTCCCCACTCAACCCCCTCAAATGCACTGCTCCAAGACTTCATAGAGTTGCCCCAACTCTCTGGAATGGTCTTCCTCGTCCTATTTGGCTTGCTCACACTTTCTGCTCATTTAAAAGAGCACCCAAACCTATCTTTTCAAACTTTCCTACCCATCTTCTGTCTCTTAAACCCTTACTACTTCCTACCACTACATATCTCCCCTCCTATTGTGTGATACTTCCCCCACCTTCTAGATTGTAAGCTCTTCGGGACAGGTTCCTCTCTTCCTCCTGTGTCACTGTCTGTATCTGTCTGTCTTTTTCAACCCTTATTTCATGTACAGCGCTGTGTAATATATTGGCCCTATATAAATCCTATTTTTTAATAATAATATTAGTAATAATAATAATAACAACTAAGCTTAATTTAAATGCCACAGCCTACCTTAGTATTGTTGCTGACTATGTTAATGTCAGTTCAGATCATCACCAACATTTTTCTTGAACATGACAATGAGTTCACTGTACTCAAATAGTCTCCACAGCCTCAATTACAGCACATTTTACTTTTTTTTTCAAGCTTTAAATAATTTCTTAAACAAAAAATAGTCACATTAGTCACATTTGCTTATTTTACAGACTAAAATATGTTGTACTTTTGATTTGGTTATGATAGGTCTCTTTCTGTGAAATGATATTTTGGATGGATCCGTATCCTCATGTAAAATGTGTAACAAATTCTTCAAAATTTAACTGCAACACTTTATATGACTATTCACATGGCCCAAGTATATACCAAGATACCCCTTTTTACTGTCATTTTCAGGTCAAAAACCATTTTTACACATTGATACATTTCTTTTTTTAAAACATTATTTAAAACTTTCAAAGGGGTACAGAAAAAAAACAGGAAGGGGAAGGCATAAAATACATTTACATTACGATATGGCAAAACAAATGTGTAAACTTTGCATTTTTAAAATATAATGTTTTAAACAAGCTCCTGGTATCCAAAGATAAACCAACATAAAAGAGCACTCGGGAGCAGTAACATAAAAGGAAAGGCATAGAGGTGGGTGGGGGGGACAAGCGCCAGTACTGGGGAGGTCGTCCAAATGGGGAATCTGTTTAAAAATAGCCACCAAATGCCTGTACAAAGGGAAAAACCTAACGGGCGGTCAAAATAGGGCACCAATGCATTAAGTGTGGGCAAAGTAAGTATGGTATTCATTGGATGTCGTTAATCGTGACCAGTAAAACCATGTGTTAGCTACCTTCCTGCCAGTGCCTCGAATAGAGGATATAAGGTCCTCCATGCGGTGAATCTCATTGACCCTACGTAGTAATGAACAGATTGATTTATGCGGGACCATGTCTGATATGGAAAATGTTTTTATATGTAATATGTATTCACTTGTGTGAATCTTTTACTTGTATTTTAATTGTTTAAAAAGTTATATTTTTTGGTTTGTTTTACATGTGCCTGAAAAGATTGCTAACTTACCTGTCCTAGAACTGTACATCCACCTATACACACACCATAAAGTCTCTATTATATACCACTGAGGAAGCCAAACTAGGCGAAACGTGTCAGGACAAGAGGCGCTACATGGTTATGTTACATCCTTATCGAACATTGGCTATGGTAATGTTAACTAGCCACATCATATAGAGTATACCTTTGTATAGTTTATACTGGTCAAATATATCCTGATGATTTAATCAGGTAATGACCATTAATATTGTGCACTGTACTAGCATTTTTGTATATTTCAAAAATGTGTATCTTGTATTTAATTGTTTATTGCACATAAGCCTATATAAACTATAATTGCCAACTAAAACGCCTACTTTGTTTCTTTTGATTTTCTTTTCTCTTTGTGGAGATCTGTTGTTATCACGGCAGGAATTTTGTACTATAGATGTACAGAGGGGGCCGTCTTCACTTCCCCCACAAAGTCCTTTAACTTTTCCTCCTCTTTCTTCTTCTTCATCTCATGGTCTTCAGTCCTTCATTGGGAGAATGTTTGGTTGGGAAACAGAGGAACACTCCCAGCCATCTTCTGGCATGCTAACTGAACACCCTCCTGACCCAGCTACTGATATACCAGTTGCTTTACAAATAGGTGGATGCCAGCCCCTTTCTGGAGTTTGTTGAACTTTGCTGGAAAATATAAATCCACCATTTTTTTTCTAATTAGGACATATCTACACTCTACAAACATGTAGCCCATAATGAGTTAATTTTCATGAAATTTGCATGTTTGTGTATCTAGTTTATTGCGACAGGATATACCTGAAACATTGCCTACAGACAGGGACAATAAATGTCCTTCATGGTCCCTTGAGCGAATGTCTTTGATGGCACAGACATGTCTGCATGGTGGGATCTGTTATCGCCCAGTAGAGTGGTCAGGAGGATGAGCTTCATGGTTGGCTCCCTTTCTGATTCCTCTTTACAGGAGTACTAATCTCCACTGACAGCGACATGGCAAAGCTGTTGTACTCCACAGTTTGGTATGTGTAAGCTTAGGTGCTGCCATACAGTCCTCCATCTAGTCATTCTGGGTGAAGTCACACAGCAAGTGAGTTCCTTTCTGCCATGCAAAAACAAATTGTGCAATAGCTTTCCCCTTGCTACCTTTAAAAGGCAATGTGGTCACTGACAAGGGAACCAGTATTGTGGTTTCATTTGACTTGGGTGAATTTACTTACTTTCCTGCTTTGCTTATGTCCGGATTCTGATGGTGAACAAATGTATTTCTTTTATCTTCTTTATAATTCTTTTTTCCTGGACAAAAAGATCCAAACTTGTTTCAGCAGATCCTTCTCTGCAAAAATATACTTGTTGCCTTCAAAAAACAAAACGTTCTACCATTGCAAAAAATTATCTGTGACTTGCCTACCTGCTTGAATTCAGCATTACATTATCTTAACCACCTGCACAAGCAAAGGAAAACGGAAAATGATTATCTGATACACCATAGCAAAAAGACAGGGGGACTTTTTTTTTGTTTTTTTACCCTGGGCACCTGCAGTTAATTAAGGACACATCACAAGTCTATGGAGAAGGCAACTACATTTATCAGCCAGGAAAACAACAGTCATTTATATCATTGCACTCATTTTCCTGTTTAACGTTAGAAGCCATGTTGGATTTGATGCATTATGGGGAGGAGGAGAAAGACTCTCATTCTTTACCTTGCAACTGTGAAGGTGTTAGTGAGAAAAAGGAGGTAGGCAACCTAAAGAGGATGAGGTGGAAGAGCAGGAGAAAGCAGCAGAGGAGAAATTGTCAGGTATGTTGCTATTTGGTGACACATCTATCTATGTGATATCAATGACACATCTCATTTGCAGGCATCTCCCCATTCTGCACTGCATCCCTTTAAGTCAGCATAGTAGCGGCATCACCACCACAAGTAGGGCTTACTACAGCCTCATGGACACGACTAGCAGCATGGGGACTGAGAATATAAGAAAGGGCAGTTGGTATAATCGTTGCTTCCATTCCCCAAACTTTCAACTCTCCCTATAGATTACCGGTGCAGGAAAGTTTGCCTTTCAAGATCTGCCTTGTCCACCCTGGTGTATCATGGTAAAGCATCATGTTTCTTGGTCCAAAGTGGACTTTGGTGGAGCAATTGATGTTAATTAAAATTAAATCAATCTTCAAATGGTGACCTGTTTCAGCCACCTGTTCCTGATGCCAAAGAGTAATTGTATCACCACCACCAACAACCACCCAAATAAAGGTCAGCAGAACAGTAAAACGAATTTAGACTGGGTCCATACTGTTAAAGGTTCCTATAATTGACTTAAAATTTACCTAATACTGAACTTGATGTCTTTTTTCAACCTACTATGCAACTTATCTAACTTTGCAAAGAATGCCCAAATCATGCTCAAGAAAAATTTAAATTAGTATTTTTTTATTGTCAGTACAACAGTAAGTTCCGGATTCCCTTAAAATAAATTTTGTGCCCTCCTGTCCTTTGTAATGGTATTAAAGTGAATAATCTTTAACTATAATCTCTATATGGACCATTTATATATTTATACAGGGTGATCATATCCCTCCTTAAACATCTCTTCTCAAGGGAGAATAGATTCAGTTCAACTAACCTCTCCTCATAACTGAGCTCCTCCATTCCTTTTATTTTTTTAGTTGCCCTTCTCTGCACTCTCTCGAATTCCTCAATATCCTTTGTGTGAACTGGTGCCCAAAACTGGACTGCATATTCCAGATGTGGTCTGACCAATGCTTTGTACAGGGGCAGGATTATATCCCCATCTCTGCAGTCTATTCCTCTTTCAATACAAGAAAGTACTTTGCTAGCTTTTAGATAGTACAGCTTGGTATTGCATGCTATTATTTAGTCTATGATCTATCATCCAGGTCTGCTTGTAGATTATAGACATCCTGTATGGACCTCATTCCATTACATAGTTTGGTGTCATCTGCAAACACAGAAATGGTACTTTTAATCCCAAAGTCTATATCATTTATACAGATAATAAACAGTAAATGTCCCCACACTGAACCCTGGGATACACCACTAATACCTTAGACCGTTCGGAGTATGTATTAATAATCACTACTCTCTGGATGCTGTCTTTAAGCCAGTTCATCTATCCATTTTCAAATTGAATTTTCTAAACCGTTAGACCCTACTTTGCATATTAACTGTCTGTTGGGTACAGTGTCAAATGCTTTAGCAAAGTCTAAGTATACTATATCAACTGCTACTGCATTGTCTACCTGTTTACTTACCAAATATGATTCAAAAGCTTAATGTGACAATATAACATGTATGTAATTTTTGTGTAGACACAAACAACGTTTATATGTGGATGAGACATATCCCCTTCATGAGAATTCCCTGCAAACAACAAGGTAGTGGGAGTAGTTTAATGCATTTCACTAGATTCTTAGCTTCTTCAGGAGTCCTGTAAATATATGTTTAAGAAATGTAGTGTAGGTAACTAAACATAGGTAACTAAGCCTGTAGCTGATAGCTCAGCCACACCATAGAAATGCTACGATGATGGTAGATTTACAGAGTAGCACATGTAGAAATACATATTGGAAATGTAGAAGATATATGAAAGGATGGGTAGTAGGGTTTGGCACTCATAATGTGCGTGTACAGCTGCACAGACAGCCAAGCCTTTTCAATTAAATTGTTTTTGTAGAGTTAGCTGTAACTGTGCACTCTGGTAAACTTTATTGGCTATGCACACCAGGACCTTCCTGGAAAGTGAAATCGAATCAAGGTTGCCATACGTTCTGAAACGAAAAGCAGAATCGATGAGCAGTAGGGCATTCCCACCAAATATGATACATGAATCCTACTTCTCCACAACCACAGAAACATAGGGGGGAGGAGGAGGGGTGTATGCGTGATAGTCAAAGTAGCATCAGGTACCACCTATACAGGACTTTGTAAGTGGTTTCCCCCGTGAGGGTGTTTTGAGATCATCTGGCCAGGTAGGCCAAGACCCTGGTCCATGTGCATGTGTAAGATGGTGGCTCTCAGATGGTAATCCCGATAGCAATGTAGAGTAAAATTAGGAAATTAACCTCTTGGCGTGCGGGTCATCTCTGAATGCTGTTTTGAACTCAAACTAGTTTGTGCTCAGATGGATGTTTTAAGTGACCTTATTTGCATATACAAAAAAATACAGTATTAGGGGGTCATGTTGTTTTAAGTATTGAAATGTCAGTACCTCCCTCTCTGAAATAAAGACATCTTGGTCAACTCTTTCTGAACCCACCACCTGAAACACCTGGACTGCTCCATATCCAGAGGAAACATGGGGTTACCGAGTATGCTTGCCATCGGTAGATGTGGGGACATGAGGTGACACTTGGTTCTAACTGCGTCCCATATTTTGAAGGAGTGGGCCAATGGCAAGGAAAGCTGGCATGGATGCTGGTGGGGGAGAACCACAACAGGTTGTATATGGAAATCAGATGGCAATCTGGGATATCAAGGTAAACTCAAATCAGAGTTTTAGATGTGGTGTGCAATTTTGCCTGAAATCTTGCCTGCTTGATAATATTTAGTAATGTGGGATACTGCCAATCACCCTCTGTCCTTCTTCATATAGTCTAGTGGGAGCCCAGATATAATTAGGCACAACTGACAGTTTACGTAGGACCGCAGGAGGGACAGAGGGTCCAGGGACCTCAGTATAACTGGACAGTTAGCTTCACAGAGGGTGCGGTATGATGAAGTCAAGTGAACCCTCAGATACAAATGCCTGGTCACCCAGGCGAGAAAATAGGCGAGTGAAATATTGGGGGCCAGTGACTTGCTCTCATTGACATGCAACCCCAATATCCTGGCAAACCTCAAGAGGGTAGTAAAGAGGTTGGGAAGCGGAGTATGGGGATGGGTCGTCAGTGAAGAGCAGATGTCCCAGCCACCTTTATACTTCTGGCATCCATCGGTTGTCATAAGAACTGCACCAAAATAAATGATAGTTGCCAAAATTAAAAGGATAGGCGAAGGGGGGCAGCATTTTCTGGTTCCCTTTTGCAGGGGGAGCTCTCTGACTCAAAGCTAAAGTACCGTACTAAGGCCAATGGCGTCAAATAAAAAGCTCCAATACACTGCTGAAGGAGCTCCCAAAGCCCAAATCTAAGGACAAGGAACAAATATGGCCATGAGACCGTATCAATGGCCTTTTGCACATCCAAGGCCCGAAACATTACCTCCAAGGCCTGTGTTTTAGCAAAACCGGCTAGCTATTTTGCCCTACAAATGTTTTCATCCCCCTGCTACTGAGTCATAAATCTGGTCTGGTCTCTATATATCAGGCTTTAGAGACTGCGATTCAGCCAATTGGCTAAAATTTTCGTGAGCAGCTTGAGGTTGAGATTTAGCAAAATGGGTCTATAATTGGACCACAACTGATAGTTCTTGCTTGGTTTGGGTATCATGACTATGTGCAAAGCCAGCATATTAGGGTCTAATGTCCCTCTCCCTTTTAATGGATTAAATATCTTGTAAAACATAGCAGCGTATAACCATCTGGCTCTGGACGCTTGTTGTTTTTAAGGGAACAAATGGCAATTAGTATTTCATTTTCCATAATATCGGCTTCCAAAGCCTCCACAAAATCCGAGGACAGGGTGATGAGGGACAGTTTATCAAAAAAGCTCTGAGCTGCTGTTTCAGAGAACTCTGCAGGGTCATATTTAATTTGGTCAGGGGGAATTTGAATTCCTCAAGCACCTTAAGGGGATTTCCTGTGAGAACATTGTTACAACATTTAAGTATCATGGGTTACTGTTGGGGCTCCATACAACTAAGCTTCCAAACCAGAGGAGTATCTATCTTGTTGGCTTTTGTGTAGAAAGTTTGTCCTAGTGAATCATTAGTGATTTTGTCCAAAGTTTGTTTATGCACTTTCGTGGGAGACAACTGGAAGGCTCAGATGGCCTGTTCAAACTGTAGCTCTAATTGTTTCACTACTCTTTCCTGCTCTCCCCTATGATGGGTTGCCAATTGGATTATATGACCCCTGACTACTACTTTAAAAGGCTCCCCACAGGGTGTAGAGATTGTGCACTGATGAGACGTTGAGGTCAAGATACATGGTTATCTGTTTCCTAAGGTCCTCCACATCCTTCTAGCGGAAGAGTAGAGACTCGTCCAGAGTCCAAGAAGATCTATCTGGCTTAACCAAAAAGCCCTTACAGTAAGTAGTCTCAGGTTGTGGTCAGACCATGGCAACATTAGGATCAAGGCCACTGAAACGGCAGGAAGAAAGGTGTTGGGTGTTGCTTGTTGAGCTGTTTAAGACCTGGTGTAAATTGGAATCCCCAGAAAGGATGACTGCTCCCCTGCGATGACTATGGAGTAAAGACAGGATCTCCCCGAGAAACAGGATTTGGCCTGTGTTGGGACCATAGTAAGTATGGTCACATCTGCTTCTTGAAAAGAGCCCTGTAAAAGCAAGTATCTACCCGCTGGGTCAGCAATATTTTTGGTACAGTGGAACTAGCACTACCCTTTGCTTCATAGTGGCAGAAGCCGCATAGAAGTGGGGACGAGGAAGCAGGAAAGTGGGTATCCTGAATACACACTATGTCCACCTTAAGGGACTTAAATACTTAAGGGAGGGCGAGAAAAAGTACATTTTTGAGATGCTGACAAATTGGTCCGACATCATGAAGCCAGTGACGTGATGCCAGTATATTGAAGGCACATTAGGATTTATAAAGAATGATCCGATAGTCAGTCCCCCTTTAGCCGACTGAAGCGCCGAAAGGGGGGAACCTAGCGGAGCTGTGGAAAGTGGATGCAGAACACATGCAACAGCTCTTCTAGGACCATGGGACCCAACCTGGGGTGCTAGGACCGTGGAAGCAATCAGTGGAGCTCTGCTCTCATGATGACAACACAGCTTCCCTAGGGCTGCAGGAGCAATCAGAAGACTCTACTGATTGCTACCGTGGAGAGGTGTATGGGGTGCAGAACACGTGCTGGTGCTCCGCTAGGTAACCCAGGGAAAATGTTCTCATAGGAGCACTCCTTTGGTTGGCTTAGAAAAGGGAAGCACTGATGAGGGCTAAAGCATCATTAAGGTCCACTTTTTTTTTTTACTGTCTTGAGATCAGCCATAGGAATCATCCTTTCATAGTGAGATAACCTGTAAATAAAAATAAAAAAGTTAAATACACGGTTAAACACAAACAACACATACATATAAAAAAAATACTTTAACATTAAAGTATGATCTCATTTTTAACATATATTGTTAACCCTTTTAGGGAAAGATTAAGGGGGTTTATATACCCCTGTACTCATTCCCCAGGGTTAAAAACTCCCTATAAACATTAGGGTAACATAGGTAATAGATTTGTTTATTATGGGTCAAACAGAAAGTTCCCCTTGAACAGCGCTTGTGCCACTAACAGCTTTTTTAATCAATTGAAACCTCTAAATAAAAATCGTAAATAAATACAGCCATGCCACACACCTTCCTTCACCCACAGGGGGTGTGCACTTTCTCATTAGGACCAAGGACAAGGAATGGCAAGTCTGTACTCATGCAGAAGCCTTTCCACACCTGACTACTATAGTACAGCAATTTCCTCTACTAAAACAGTCTTTTTTATTAACTCACACATCTCAAAACTGAATATACACTCCCAGGCGATCACAGCATCCAACAGAATGACATCTTTATAATATGTTTATTAACAGTACCATCTGTGGATACAATGCCTAATGTGTTTCATTTTTTGAAGTGTTTTCATCAGAGGTATTCTGCCAGTTACCAATTTACATGTTATACACAGAGCTGTTCCATATAAACCGTTTAATCCCATGGCCAACTACAACAGCAACGAAAAAAAACCCAAAATGCAGTAGATAATACATACAGGTACTAATAATAGGTTGAAACAATTTCACAAAATTTAGATGTGCAAGAAATCCAAAGTGGGGCATATCTTACAAGCATTGGGAATTTATTTATACGATGTAACACCATTCACAAATGACACAAATATTATTATAATCTACCAGAATCTAATTTATAAATAAAAAAATTGGCAAGATCCTGAATAAACACAATTATCGGTCATTATCATAGCAATTTAAATAAAATTAGATTTTCTGTATTTCAAACATCCATATCAATAAAATACTATTTTTATTTTGTCTGCTCCCCATAAATGTTTGATCTGAACAAATCTAAAGCAGTGGAATACTATTCCAGAAATACTTTACAATTTTGTCATTGCATATTTGTAGAATAGGTAAAAATAACTTTATATATTGTATTTCTGACCCTATTTTTGTCTTGTTTCATATTTCATTTTGTGTTTACCCATGTTATTTCATTGTAGCTTCTCACCCTTCTTTTGAGATTTATATTTTGTTTTGTTGGTTTGTAAATGTACCATATCTATTCATCTGAAACTGCTGTATGTTTGGACACAAAAATGCATTCATCACAACATTGTTCTACCTATTCTAGGGAAGGAAGAATATGCAGCTACATTTCGAGGAAATGAATTCTTCTGTTACGACTTGTCCCACAGCCCAATCCAGAGCAGTGCAGATGAAATTACCCTCTCCTTCAGGACCCTCCAGCGGAATGGATTGATGCTCCATACAGGGAAATCAGCAGACTACGTCAACCTGTCACTGAAAAGCGGTGCAGTGTGGTTGGTCATCAACCTTGGATCGGGTGCGTTTGAAGCTCTAGTGGAACCTGTCAATGGAAAGTTCAATGATAACAACTGGCATGACGTCCGTGTCACCAGGAATCTACGACAGGTATGTACTAAATGTCATTTTCTTTGTTGAACTATGTCTAATACATTTTTGTCCTATGTAAATTCTGTCAGGAAAATGAGAAGATGTTTTCATAACTTTTTTTAGCATTATAATTTTGTGTTGGAATCATACAATGTATAAATTAGCATATACTGACATTTACTGAATATAATTAGAGGTACTAAATTGCCTAAATCGTTTATTGAAATTAGGAACATTTTAGATAAAACATGTTTCTTTGTCTCGCACTTGTATTACTAATTGAGTAGAAAGTAAACGGTCCAGTTAACCTTTGTTCAATGAAAATACCTAATCATATGTCGGAAATTGCATTTAATTGGGTGATTAAATCAAACACAGCCTCACTGGCATAGGTGGACTTTCTATACTTTTCGTAAATAAATCATTGAGTGTAGTCTAAAAGGTTTAATGGTCTTGTCACTATGTTGATGAAACATTTTTCCAACAAATTGGGAGCAACAGGTTTTCATAACTGAAACAAGAGGATAATGACAGAATATGGTATGAATGATAGCCTCGGGTGTCTTGAACCTTGGTGGCTGTTCCCCACTACAATACATCATCTGGTGTTCTGGTCATTTCAAGTTGCCCCAGCTGTCATTTATTTATTATTCTGTCATGATTTTGTGATATCACGATCTGTCATGATATTGAGCCTGACTCTATTAGGGTAAAAGGCGTGCTTTAAGGCCCAAGCAATGCAGTTGTAATCAATGTTGGGGTAGTCTGCGGAGAAAGCCTCCTTCTTCCTCTCTTTTTCTGACTGGGCTACAAAAAGTATTCTACCGTTAAACCAAGGACACCTTCGGCTCTAGATAAACTCCATCCCTTCACCTCTAGTGATCTTTCGTGGTCAGTAGGCTCACATTCCCATTCCAATTAGTGAAATTCATCTCTACTCTGATAAAGCAGGCCACAGTGTAGAGATAAATGAAAACTGCTGGGCTTTAAAAAGATGGCCGCTGAGGTGAACAATGATCAGACAATGATCAGGTGTGTTAGAATTGCACAGGTATTAGTAGTAGGACAACTCACTAAACAGTGAAAGTTGACTGTTAATACTGTTTTGCACTGCTAATGCCTGTTTTAAAACGTATAACTACTGTGCACATGTATTTCAGGTTATATGCATAATTTTTAAATTTTAGCACACTGGAGAGTCTTCCTTTATTTTACAAATTTGTAGATGTCATTGTTTACAATATTTTGGCATTATTTATTTGTATATTCCTTGTTTAAATATTTTGAAGTTTCTATCTAGATATTTACATATATTTTCACTGGTTGCATAGCAAAGGAAAAGTAGCTTATCTTTAATTATACTTATTTATATGTAATTGACAAAAGATTTTGTATCTTTACCAAACTTGACTTCACTTTAAAATTGCCATAGGTGCTATATCAAGCTAGCATGTTTAACACAGATTTTTTTTTCACTTTTCTACAGTATTGTTTAACTTTCTACATATCTTTAAATACTGTTTTGCACTGGTCTAGTTTATCATGTTCTATTTTATTCTCAATCTTTTCAGAGGTCTGACTAGAATGCTTACAGACCTAAGAATTGGTAAATTGAATTTAAAAATAGGCCAATACAGTATTTCTTGTATACTATTTAATGTGTAATCACAGAAATAAAACTCAGGCAAACAAATCAAAATAAATGTGTGAAAGGAGCTGTTCACTGGCCAACTTTGTCAAGCAGCATACCCCAGTGCAACAGGGATGAAAACCTGATTTCTTTCTTTGATTCAACAAATTTAGGAGTCTCATACCTTGTCAAATAAATATGTACTTACAAATACATCATTACATTTGCCCCTTGTATAATGGTTTGTTTTTTTCCCAATGGGTTGGATGTTGCAGGCTGGCAAAGAGTATCTTTAAATAAAACATTATAACATTATTCAACTTGCTTACACTTTTGAACTGAAACTAGATACATTATTCTCATTCTTTTTTATGTGTATCCCCACTATTACATGCTAGTATTGAGCAGCTGAAAGTCTAAAACCTAGAAGCATGTTAATTTGATATGTTTCCATCACCTAGCATTAGGCTCAGATGGGGCAACTATACACTGGATATTAAGGGTAATTAACCAATCTGCTCTGGGAAATACACGTGACTATAGATACACATTGTGTTTTTTATTAAGTAGATTGGTAAACATAAAGTAGATGGTAAAAAAAAGTCTTAGAGTTCCAAAATTTTTGTTTGCTAAAAGTAAAAGTTACATAAAAAAGTCACAGGTAACACCGCTTGGTCAAAACAAGAGCTTAAGCCATATCCCTAGTCTGAAGAAGTAAAAAATCAAATATTTGTATTTGATGCTAAGTATGCAGATTTGTGTATCCTTCAAATTTATTTATTTTTATAAACATTAATATTTTATTTATTTTATTTTCTATTTAAATGAGTATCTAAGCATAACATAGTTAAAGCTGATCTCCAGTTTTCTAACTACACAGATAAACACACATAGAGTGGCAATATCTGTCAATTGGTTTGTATTTTTGTCCATCTTGTCTTGAAATTACACCAAGCACAGTAGTTAGGTAACACTTAGGTCTCGATTTATAAAAAAGGAAATCTGACATTCCCTCAAACATTATCTGTTCAAATACTGCCATTGAAACACGTGGACCTAGAAGACTCTCATGAAGGAAGGTTTGAGAGAATATTAGATTCCTAGTTTTATAAATAGAGGCCTTAGCGTTCTTATCTTTTCATCATTATCTTACAAATTGTGACTGCTAGTGAAAGAAAAAGCAGCAGACTAATAAATTCTGTAAACACATTCCTAATTATCAAAAGGGCCTTATAACACAGTAAGTTGGCAACCTGTGCTTATGTGCCTGAAGTTCAATACAAATCAAGTTGGATCGATTAGTTTATTTGTTTTTTTGGAAAATGTCTTTCTATATTCTTTTTTTATTCTGTATTATTAGTATTATTATTACTACTACTAATACTACTAATAATAATAATATAATGATGGCATTGTTATATATACATAAACAAGGATTAATTGACTACAATGTAGGATTTATTCTAATTGTGTTCATTATTTTAAGTTGAATATCAAGGCATGAATAAGATATCACTTGATTTCAAGTATTTTCTTAAAATCCCCAAAACTTAATTTACATACATTCATAAACCATACATGTATATGCTGTTTCCAAATATCAATGTATCTCCAGTGTTGCAATCATTCATTGGAATATCAACAATAGTCCTTTTGACTTAAATGGGTGTCATTACCTTATCCGAAACATGGCTACTACATGGTTGTGCTATCAGGTTAATTGCTGCAAAAATATTTGCTATGCATATTCACCTAAAGTCTCTCCAAACGCATTGAACATTTGCTTTGTGAGAATTGTTACCCTTTTTTGAAAATAGCTATGAAATGCTGTGTCATCCCTATGATTGCAACATTGGGGATACATTGATATTTGGAAACAGCATATGCATGTATGTTTTATACATTTATGCAAAATTATTTTTGGATTTTATGGTGTTATTTGAAATTGAATTGTACCTTAAAATCTCCTATTTACTACTTGATATATAGTTTTCTGGGAATTGGTACCTCCCCCTTTTTTTGATCTGTCTATAAATATATCCTAATTTTGTTTATTATTTTACTCCTAATATTCATATTGATATTCTCTGCTCTCATAGAAAAATCACATATGTGTAAAGTTGATTTTTTTCAAGAATTATTTTTCATTTCAAGGAAATGTTTTTTTATCTCCACCAAAAAAAGCTTCATCTTAAATCCTAACAATTACTGCCAGATACAACTATGGGTAATTTCAATGATGGCTTTACTGAGAACTACCAAAACTGATTTCCTCCAAATGCTAGTTGCTGGGTTGTAATGCTGATCCCTCTAATTCAGCACTTATAGTAAAAAATCTCAAAACAAAAATTAAAAATCGCACTTGTAAGGTTATGAATACTTGGTCCAGGTCAGTGGCCTTTAAAGTTAGCATGTCCATAAAGCTACTGGGATTTTGTCAGCATAACAATACAAAAAAGGAAAATGTATTACTTATTGTAATTTTCCTTTTCTTGTCAGCACATGATGGGTTAATCCCTTTCCACTCCCACTCCCAGGACCTAACTAGATAAATTTAAGGTGGTCCATACACCTAGTGTTCCATAACTAGCCCTAAGGGTGGGTATATATGCTTACACAGAGCTTATCAGGAGAGAAAAATCAAAGTAAGTAATAACTTTTCCCTTTTCCTGACCACTCTATGTCAGCAGATGGGAAATACCTATCATACCCATGGAGAGAAGTTCAAAAACAGTTAAATATCACAAGTAAACCAGTAGACAGACCCTTTTTAACCAAAACTAACAGCAGTTAAGGCTACCAGTTCAATGTAGTAATGACATAATGTGTGAAGGGGAGACTAGGTTACTAGCTTACAATAGGTGGCCAATGACACTAGAATAGCCTCTGCACAGGAAGAGGACATGCTATGAATGAGCTGTGAGCCCTAAAAGGATTTCTAACAATTTACTGAATACTTATCCAGATAGTTCAGACAATGGGCCTTCTTAGTCTTTGGTAGCCCCCAAGAGATAGTGATGTTCTGAATGACATATACAGTAGGTGCCAAGTTATTGAGGTATTCTTGGAGAGTACTGCTGATGTAAAGTTTGCTGATCTCTTGACCATCTACTAGAAGAATGTGAGGAACACAGTCTTCTGATTAAATGAAAGGTTGGTGTAACCTTATGGCTGAGGCCAAGCATGGGCAACATACCTTCCCTGTCTGAAAAGAAAGGTGGTAGAAGGCTCCTAGGCACCATAGATAATCTCTAAAATTCATCTGGTTACAATGACAGCCATGAAAAGGACTTCCTTCAGCAACGGCTGTCATGGTGCTGCAGGGCAGGATGGTGGACCCTCCATGTCACCAGCTCAGTTGGCACAGACGTGTGCGAGGCACAGAGTCTAAGCAGCTGCCCCGTCTTCACCAAAGCCTCTAGAGGCCAGTATGTTACACTGGGGGCAACTGCCAGATTGCAGCCCCTGTGCATGCAGAGTGCAGGAACATGAGACAGAAGCGTGGTCAAACAAGCTAGAGGCTAGGGTAGGAGGCAAGCAGGAGTAGTCAAGGGTCAAAGCCAGAGTTGATACACAGGAAATCAGTAGCTGGAGACAGAAGCAAGAATAGCAGGAACCTAGTTGTTCAGGCAACTTCCTGTTGCCAGTAACTTCCTTATAAAGGGAAGGTCATATAATGGATGGGGCCATGTGACCTGCAGACAACCTAACTCACCACCAGTGGGAGTGCTGGAGAAGAGGCAGTTCAGGTGCTATTCACATGTTTGCCAGCAGGCGGAGTGCACCTGCAGAATTACATGACCTGGACCAGGAAGTGAGCAGGGACTGAGCAGAGCTAGAGCTGGTACAGTGGCGATTTGTGACAACGGCAGACCCAGTGAGATCTTGACCCTGGTCTAAATACATCTGATATAAGCAAAATCAAGCACAAGATAGGTCCCCTTCCAATGATCTAGCTTCCTGGGGGATAAATTCTCTGTAATTACCAGTTAAGGAATTGAACAAATGAAGGTGCTAAGTGACCAAGAGTAACCGGTGAACAATGAGGCATCTGAACCCCAACCCTTCAGTGTTATGAACTCAAGTCCTACACCTAAAGGAGTTCAAGAGTAAGTTGCATTAGTGGGAACACCACTTCAATATTACTTGGTGAAACCTAGGGTATTTGGCAACCATGATCAACCTATGGATGACAAACCATTGTAATAGCAACTGCTGGATCTCAATTAGCTTTGTGGCAGTAACACACCACAAATAGACACCAAAAAACACCATCCAGGAAATAGAAAGGTATGGTAAATCCAAAAAGAAGGTCCTGAAGAGTTCTGAACTCTGATTGCTGGATTCAGAGTGCTAGCCATTACATCATGGAACTCCTACTAGCAAAGGCTCAAAATTATTGGAAAACTTGAATATAGCTGGTATTGGTAATAGTTTTCCTTGCTTTATATGGGTTTTCACCACCCATTCATAGCAGCCTAGGTGCAGCCTCATTTGCCTTTCAAGCTCTAACAGGGGACGTTGTGAGAGGAGGACCAGAACAACATTGAAATGAAGAGAAGCCCTAACACTCAGTTGCCTTGGGAGCATGCACCACAGCCATATGAGCCTGTTGAAGATTGCTAAAAAAGCCAGTTCCTTTGAGGTACACTTCAGGAACCTGTGAATCAAAGGCACTTGGGGAAACAGCTAATTGTTATCTTAACTGCCCCCAGGGCTTGCTGCCAAGAACAGCCCTAAAAAGAAGATCCACCGTATGTGGTTTGTCAGTGATGCAACAGATCCACTTGTGGGAGGAAGGACCACTGTACCACATTCAAGGTACTTCTGATGTAAATCCATTGTGACCATTTACTGTTGACTATATAGAATAAAGACTTGAATTTAAATATATTCAGCTGGCATGGTAATGCCCATTCACAGAGGAACTTATTTTTCAAGGAAAATGGGTTGAAAAACTAGAAGACCTTGGGAGACCGCTCTAGTTTCAGAATATTTGGACCTGTCACCTTTATTGGGCTGGGCCAATCTTCTGGGGCTATCTGCCTCAAAACAAAGTGTACCCCACTTGTTGGCATCTGATGTAATTATTACCTAATCAATTGAAAGAAAACAATGACAACAACTGAGATCTTGTCTGCCCAATCATCATAGAATGCTAGTTTTCATTTCTCTTCTGGAAGGGTTGGGACCCCCATTGGGGCCCACTATGTCATAGTTACCATTGAGATCTTTGTGGGCTCATGTCTTTAGGGTATCATGTCACAATGAATTACTTGGTCTTGCAGGCAGATTCTTCAAAGAATGGTTGGTAGAATATGTTTATTCAAGAACAATAACCAATATTAGATCTTTACCCTGCCATCCACCCTCCCAGATATACTAGATCTGTGTGGGAAGTAAGACACTTCTCTAAGTTCATCATCCACACAAGTCTTTTAATGGAAAGGAAGGGATCTCCTATGGTCCAATGGGGGAATATTGTCTGAGTAATAGATACAAATCGCTTTTTGACCTAGAGAGGCCACATCTTCCCAAATGATCTTTGTGAAAACTCTGGATGACATGGATAGCCTGAACAGTATATGACTGGAAAAAAAAGGGTAACATACAAAGAAAAGGAATTTCTGAAATTGTTGATGTGCAAGGAACAGGGAAGTAGACACTAATGGAAAGAAACCAATCCGTTGGCAGAACTGCTTGAAGAAGGACTTATGGAGGCTTTATCTCAATGGATCTGCTATGATAACAGGGTCTTCACATGCACCCTTTTCACTGTCAAGAGTAGGCTTCCTAAATTAGTCCTTTCCTGAAATTCTCTTCTAGGAAATGAAACCTTAGTTCCTGATGGTGTTTCCTGCCACAGCATAATCCAGTTTAAAACTGCAGAGGTCCTGTTTGCAACAACCTTGCTTAAGTTCAAGAGCTTTTTGCTGGTAAATGCCATAAGCATAATTCTAGCCACTTACCTGACTATGTCAATGAATATTTCCACTAGGCAACCAGCTTACATCCTCAGGTGTTTAATTGCAGTTGATATCTCAGGTTTTCTGAGCTAGGTGAATCTGCTGAATCAACACCCATGTTCAAACCTAATGGGCTCCAGAGACTTAAAACATGGCCAGCTGGTAAAATGATCTGTTTATTAAGGTCTATACTTCTCTGTGAAACATCACAAAAAGATACGGTGTAGTGAAGAGAGACCAATGGCTGGCAGAGACAGACCAATTCCATTCTGGGCTGAGGTGGTCAGAAACATGTTAGCTTGCTTATCTGTGAAAAAAATCTTTGTTACAAAAAGCCATGTACTATGTAATGTGTTTGAACCGGCCATTTATACACTGCGTTGAAAGCCTGTGTGATAGTATTAAAATGCAGGAACACATTTGAAAGACAGTAATATGGCTCTGTTATTTACAACAGGAAATGTTTGTTCTAGAACCTTCATGGCAAGATCACCATGTGAGTGATATCATTGCAGTGTATACCCTTGAGGAGAGAAGACTGAAGCACCTGCCTACAGCAGATTGGTGGCTTGATCAACAATTTGGAAAAACAGTTCTTTACTGTACAGTGTTCAATACAGAAATTTTGTTCAGCTGGGTGGATAGAAATTGTAGGTTGGTGGCAGCACCTATATTGTGACCCAACTCCTCAGTAATCACCCAAAAACAGCCGGGTAGTTACTAAAATGTGCCGGATTTTGCGCCCAGTTGAAAGGGGCTGGGGGGAGAGCACTGCTGTGTATTGTAATGAAAAGATTTATTAATGCAGATTCCATGCAGTAACTGTACAAATATTAAAGAGTCATCTTTAAGGATCATTGTTTCTTGCATTTACAGACCTTCACAAACTGTGCATAATGGCCTCAAAGGTTGTTATCTCTTTCAGTACTGTAGGCACACACCTTGTACACAAGTGGTACATTGTCAATTTATTACCATTTACTCTTGCAGTTACAAATATTCCATAGAAATGGAATGTTGTCACTATAGAGGGTATTGATCCTAAAACTTTTGCAGGTACAGTCAACTACCAGTATCTCCAATTTAGGGAAACCTACAATTTTTTTTCTGCATTTTACTTTCTTTTTAGCACCTGGTTTTTAGTCCCTTGGTATTGGACAGAACCTGGAAATGAAAGTACATTTTGATTCCCTTTCATGCCTTTGGATTGAATCATCATCATCTGTTCGCCCGACTCCAACACAACGGCTGCTGCTACTATCCTGAACTGCCTCTTACCCACGCCACCTCCCTCTCTCTGATTCATCCTATCCCACACCTGGAACTCCACAACTACTCCTACAACCCATTCTACAGCTGCAACTCACATGGCTTTCTGTTAGCCATATTGTTTAATGTGTTCCTGTGATTTACAATTTTTTGTTACGATGTATCATTCACCCTGTACTCACTCTGTTAACTCCTTGTCCTCCTTCTCCCTCACTCTACTGTTTTCTCAGTCTGTACTGCTGCAGCTTTTTGTATCTACAGCTACTTGGTCCTGACATCTTACCAAACCCTGGTCTCCACCCCTCACACAGTGTTTCTCTTCCCTACCCTTTCACAAGATTCTGAACATTTCCAGGTCTTGTCACTTTCACCTGCACAACATCCAAACATCCAAAATCTGCTTATACTTGTCCCCAAAGACCACCAAACTCCTTTTACAATTGTCTGGACTACTGTAACATCCTCCTCTCTGGTATTCCACTAACCGGACTCTCTCCTTTACAGTCTGTTATGAATGCTACAGCCAGACTCATCCATCCTTCCCTCCGCTCCTCTTCTGCTGCATCTCTTTTTTCACTGGCTTCCATTTCACCTTAGAATGAAATTCAAGCTCCTGTGCTTTGCCTTCAAATCCCTAGTTCTTGTCCCACTTACCTTTCTGACCTGATAGAACAATACACCCCTACCCACTCTCTTTGCTCCTCCAGTGACCTACTAATGACTTTCTCACTCATAACCCCGACACACACATGGCTCCAGGACTTTTCTACAGATCCCCTGACACTATGAAATTGTCTTCCTCATCCTATTCGGCTTACCCCTACTTTCTGCTCATTTAAAAGAGAACTCAAAACCCATCTTTTCAAACTTGGCTACCTATCTTCTGTCTCCTAAAACCTCTCCACTTCCTACCACTACATATCTCCCCTCCTATTGTTTGCTACTTTCCCTACCTCTTAAATTCTAAGCTTTTCTGGGCAGGGTCCTCTCCTCCTCCTGTGTCACTGTCTGTATCGGTCTGTCATTTCCAACCCCTATTTAATGTACAGTGCTGCGTAATATATTGGCACTATATAAATACTCTTTATTAATAATATTAATAATAATATTAGTAATAACAACTATTTCTACCAGCTGACAGACTCCCCTTAATATGTCAGTGCTTAGTGAATATTCTGCCTGGCTATGCTCACCCCTGCATAACCTTGGAAAGTAATAATTATCCAATCCACAGCAGAAGGATGACCATTTCAGTGCACAGTATTGCAGGGTACACATGCCTGAGTTTTTACCACTACATTGCATAATGAAACTAAACAATAGCTGTATTATAAGCAACCCAATGAGGGGTCCAAACTCACAACCTTGTTTTTCTTATTTACACACAGAACCATAAGGCTGGCTAGTGAGCCACATCCATCTGTAAAAGGTGTTTCCCACATGGCCTGGTTCTTTACACTATGTGATTCAAATTTTAATTTCTAGTATTTAGCATAGAGAGACATTGTCAATTGTCAGCATTACACACATACACATACATTATGTTGAACAATGGCTCCATAGCAAAGATCGTAAAGAGATCTCATTCATTCCTCCACCAGGTATAGGATTTGCAGCAAACCCAAAACTTGACAGACTCCGTGCACCCCTGCAATACAAGACACACCTGAACACATGCTTTTGTATGTCTGCACACAGCTATCTTGCACCAAATCGGCTTCTTTAAGGAAAAAGTATTTATTCACATATTAGGTCTGATTTATTAAACCTCTCCAAGGCTGGAGAGGATACACTTTCATCAGTGAAGCTGGGTGATCCAGCAAACCCGTAATGGATCTGGTCCAGGATTCAAAACATTTGCTAGCAAACAGCAAAGGACTTTGAAGAAATCCATTCCAGGTATGCTTCGTCACCCAGGTTCACTGATAAACGTGAATTCTCTGCAGCCTTGGAGAGTTTTCATAAATCATGCCCATTGTTTTTGTGGCTCCACATAAAATCATGGCACACATAAAAGATTTCAAGCTCTCACCAGCATATCTATTAGGCAGATTCCAGGATTTACATTATGATCCATACATATAGAGAGATTGCCATAACTGTGAGCCACAGATGGAGTGTGTGTGGAGATTTGTTACTTAAATTTAACAAGCGTTATACCATGCCCCAAGGGAGGGGGGACTTCACCTGGACGGTGTACAGCCATAAATTTAATCCAGCCAGGTAGGTGGCTAGGACAGTGCTGAGAATACACAGGAGAAAAAAAGAAGGAGCACTAGGCATATGGACTGCCTTGAATTATCTAGTTAGGTCCTTAGATTGGGAGTAGAAGGGGAATATCCATTGTGTGCTGACATGGAGTCATCATGAGAACTAGAATGTTTTACAAGGTGCTAACAGCTTCATGTTTCTCTTGATAAAATTATGTTTGAAAATTCCTTTTTTTATGCGATAACCTTTATTGCATGCGGTAAATTTACTAATTTAGTGAAGCGTTACCTTAAAAGATTTTACTTTAAAAAACTGAAAGGTATTTTATTCAATGTATTGTCTTCATAAACTATACTGGTTTTGTTATATTTCATTTACTGATTGTTTGGGTATGTATTCTTGATAAACAATTGCATTTTCTTGTCACCTAAATGTATTCCTAAAATGTTTTTGTATTTTATACGATTTGATAATGAAGAATATGCCCAAAAAATGTAGAGTGTCATTAAACATTCACTGACACCGTATGGACTGCAGACTTGAAAGGTTTTACTGATTCATTAAAAAAGTGATTTATAAATATAGTCTTAATTCTAACATGTATAGTATATGCAACATGATAAAAATGTTATGTTTTATTTAAAACTCCTTATTTGCTAAAATGTATATGTGTCTTCCAATGTCCCAGTGTTACCTGGCCACACTTTCCTGTTGCTCACTTGCTCCCACTACTAATGTTTTATCTCTGCCAGCTGGAACATAGCACTGTCCTTTCTATTTATTAATGGAGGTCTGTTTTGGGTCAAAACAAATAAAAGGATGAAAGAGGGCTAATTGATTTGAATTATGAAACAAAGGGGAAACCTTACATGCATTATATATATATTTTTTTTTTTGTTTTGTTATTTTCTTTCATTCGCGTTAAAGCATGCAGGCATCGGACATGCTCTGGTAAACAAACTCCATTACCTGGTAGATATCACTCCAATTGTATCCCTGGGGTTTATTCCAGCTCCTGTCTTCTGTTCCGTTCACAGCTCAAAAACCTAAAGTCCCTTAACCACTGTACCTTTTCACCTCTCACCCTAAAACTCTCCTTAAGTCCTTTCTATCTTTTTCAGACAATGTTATTGTAGCTTGAGGCACTCATCTATAATTTCAAAATGAATTCCATGCTTTATTATTTAATTTTTTGCCATTTGTTTTATGGGTCCTTATAACTAGCACAAATGTGTTCTCAATAGATTCTGAGTATAATTCCTATTGTTATAGTTTACTGTTTGTAGGTTTGTACTTGAAACAAGTCTCATGCAGGTTTATTGTTGTCAATTAATGAAGGTGATAGAAAATAAGTTAAGTAAAGAAAATGTTCTAGATCTCCAGTTTCTCTGGTAGCAGTATTTGTTTTTAACTGTGTTTTATCTCTGTTGTCAGTGCATACACATGAGCATATGCTTTTAGATTGTCCACTATTTTATGGTATTATTATTGTAGATTTCAGTGATTCCTGATGCTGTTTTTTTCATGTGTCAGGTAGGGGGTTTTGTAGAAATGGTTAGTACATAAGGTAAATCATTGTTGAATCCTAGTTTTTGTTTACCTAGATGTTCCTTGCAAGTGTATTTGAATCATAGTGACACCATGTGGTCTTTAATGGAGTTGCTTAGTTATTTTCATAAAATTATTAACTACATATTGGAATAGGCACTAGGATATACCATTACCTTTGCTCCTGCTGAGATTTGCAATATTTTAATGTAAGCAAGGTTTCAGCAGTATGACATGTATGGACTTCATATAATGTTTAGTAAGTCCTATTTAACATGAGTGGGCCTGATTTATTAAAACATACGTATCTACTCGGTCCAATAATATATCTGCAGAGCTAGCTGAATAGCCCAGTTGTATTTTCACTTTTTTCACTATGCACCTTTCAAGCTTTTAGACATGTACATCTATTACTGAGTACATGTCAAACTCATGAACAAATCTGGTTCACTAAGGAATGTTCATGGTTTGAAAGATGAGTTTCATGGTCAGAACATACAGCATATGCCTAAGTTATGGCATATCTAGAAAAAACATAGCATTTTTTGCTTCTGCTATGTATATTTTAGGCTACATGAAATGGTCATTAATATCACTAAAATTGGCTTAATAACACAAATACACACTCAAACAGGATTTGTATACAGTGCTGCTTGCATTTAAAATTTTCAGTGATAGTTGACCATAGACGTTACACATATTTGTTTCAGCTGAACAGAGTTAAGGTCCTTCGACTTATGACACTTAAGTGAATTTAAAAGTGGTTTTACTGCTCAAAACTACTTGAAAAAAATGAATGGGTCATTTTTTACCTTTTTTATGCAGGCAGTGGGTAGTACCCCCAAAAAGATGAATTATTGAGTTTAATCATTGCTTAATAAAGCTTTAAGCAGTTGCAAAAAAAAGTTCACTGTTCCTCTATGTATGCAGTTACCTGAAAAAAAAACATAAGCATAGTGGTTACTGCCTAGTGCCCCAGAAACATGCTGCTAGTCTGAACATTCCCTTACAGCTTGTCCTTTGTTTCCCACATGCTTATAATGCACTTTGTAGCATTTTGTTACCCTATTTTCAGAATTTTGTGATTTGTTTTTATGTTAAGGTAGGCATGACAGCATTCTTTTTTGGATGTTTTCTCAAAAGTGCAAACTTGCACTGTAACATATGCCTTAAACATAACTGCATAGATGCAAATCTGTTTCAGTTCCTTTACAGAGGGTTCTCTCTGCTGTGCCTTTCCTTTTAGTAAATCAGGCCCTATAAGTGTAAGAAATAGTAGTCAATAGTCAAGTCAATAGTAAGAATATAGTGTGTAACCATCTGAAAGCCTATGCATGCAAAGCATATTGGAATTATTGAGTTAGGTAAACTGATGTGCATCTGGTTGCAGGATGTTCTTGTAGGTCAGAGTGTAGAGTGGCACCTTGTGGTGGTTGTGTATACTGAAATCTAAAGATAACATGAAACTTGTTTAGTATGAGGATTTATTGATTCTATTGATTATTGAAACATAGTGTTTCCTGGTTTTCCCTTTAAAGGGTCATATGAAGAACTATCATTTTTTGTTTAGGTTTCATTTTTTAGATATTTTTATTTTTATTCCTTCTTTTACATTCCTCTGCTCCAGTCTTCCTTGCTGTTCCTCTTCTTTCTCAGTAATCTCACTGACTCATGCACATATTCTCCCAGCATTAAACACTGCTTACTGTACTGAATGGGCTCCGGTTAGAGGGTTGGGGGGGTCTCTCATGGCAGCCTGTGTTGTAGGAAGTGGAGAGTAAGCTTTGGGGTACAGTAGTCTGATCATACACAGATTATTGTTTAGCTGCTTACCTATAACCCTTACACACATTCTTTTCTTTCCCCACTTGTTGTTTCTCAGTGGATAACAAAGTATTTTCCTTTAATCTGGCTGCCATTATAGATCACCCTCCTTCTTAAACAATGCATGTTGTAAGTGGGAGGGGGCTGCAATAAGGCATGAATTAACATATTCCATTTCTATCACGTAAATCTTGTATGGTAGCTCCACTAACATAACCCTCTATCCTCTTTTACACTGTGCCATCTGTTTCCCATTCAGGAGTCATAAAGTGTGCAGAGGATTCATTATATTTTATTAACTTGATGACTCTCTGAAAGTTCTTATAATGTTCATTTTTTTTTTATATTGTAATTCGGTAACATAAACATCACTCTTTTTTTTACACTACTATTTTGTTTTATTTGTTTTTTTTTTTTATTATTGTTATTTTTTTTTTCATGTTAAACTAAATTTCTTTATTTACTGTTTGCCACACAACCCTTCTTTGTTTCTTTGACATAACGCCTTTATCATCAGGATTCATTTGGCTGCTGTGTTCCAACAAGCATGGGGCTTTAGCATGAACTGAATGGACCCCCCCCCCCCCCCCCCTTACTTCCATTAACTACATTAACTGCATGCCTAAAAATGTAATGCCTCCCTGGCCAATGATCTTATTTACTCTTTGTTCAGGGATGTATTAACTGCATGACCCTACCCCCCTCCTGCATGTCCCCTCTCTTGTGATCTGTGACATGTTTAACTCAGGTTTGATTACTAATAAACTGAAATCTAATTAATGACTTGTTTACTAATCAACATTTTTGTGTCTGGTCTGTTCCTCTGAGGGGGTCCACTAACTTTTCACTAATACTTTACATCTTTCCCTGTACCTCCCCTATCACCCTTGTCCCAAGACTGCAAAGCTTCTCCCCCTTCCTAACTCTAACCTTTAACCTGAATCCCTTCCAATTATGGGGAGACTTTGGAGGGCACTGTGCTGGTGTATAAATCAATCAAGATAAACTTTTTCTATGCACAATAGGAGAAAATGGATTTTAATTAAAATGTACACACACATATAGGTAATAAAAAATCATATAAATTAAATAAAAAATGTAATATTAATTGCATGTATTAAATTGCTTCTTATCTTTGTGACATACAGTCAATTACTTTAGGCAACATGTTTGCTTATAACATGTTTACCTTACAAACAATTAGGTTTAAATATTACAAGTGGCTCTTTTAGGGAAGTTCGTAGTTACCTCCTGATGGTAAAATAATGTTGACCGTTATCCAGGATGTATTTACACACTTATATAATGGGGTAGCCACAGGTTTGATAGGTTATGTGTGTCTTTTAAATAAACATGATATGTTTAATGAAAGGTACACTCTGGATGCTTGAATATAGTTGCATGACCTTGCAAATTATTATTACCATTTGCACACTTTTTGCATTAAAAATGTACACATTTTTCACATTGTATTAAGCTGGAAAAAAATTACTAGTGTAATTTGTACAAGTAAATGTAGAAAATGTAAAAGTCATTTTGCACATTTTCTATTTTAAAGCAATGTGAACATGTGAATATTTTGGACAAATACTTATAAATAGATCACTGTAGGTTAAGTTATTGGGCTGACAGTGAGTCCATTAGTTTTGTTAGAGGAGAATAGGTGAATTGTAATAATGAGGCTTCATTAAGCATATATTTTTAAAGAGTTCAAAACTTTTTCTGAGATTTTGCATCCACTTCTTGTTGAAGACAACCTTAGCCAATGAAATGACATTTTTGTTTACTGAATTAAAGATGTGCTGCACTGTTCTTGTTATATCACAGAGTATTCAGAAGAATTATGAAATAAATATACATTTGCTTTGCAAAACTTAAAAAAAAAGTATTTATTTTTTTAATTGAGAAAATATTTACCATTGATTTACTTCTCTACTTTTTTTTTACATTCTGAAAAATGTTGTAAAGTTACGCTGAATGTTGATCTGCGATTCCTATTACTGATTCCACATAGCTCCAGTCTTTGTGACTGCTACAGATTGCAAGTGTTAGCCAAAATAATTATTTTTGATTGATTGCATGTGATTCAACTGATCAACGTAGAGCAAGAAATTAAATCTGAATGCTTATTACCAGTGTACACAGGATAGAAACTTTTTCAGAATCATAATAAATTAGAGTGTCTTAATCTGTAAAAGTTCTTGTTTCCCCGGGCCATCTTCCTTCCAGTAGTAATTAGTTACCTTTAACTGAACTTCTTGTTCTTGTTATGTTGAAAATACTTGTACAGTGCAAGGAAAATGTCCCTGTATTTATGTCTACATAGCTAGAACAAACACCCTAAACCAATCATCATAGAATGTGAAAAGGCAGATGGGGGTGTATGGGAGTGTAAAAGTTGTAGGACCACCTTGTTTTACTCGCACACTCCCATTCTTAAGAATGTTTCAAGAAATTGGCATAGGTATCAGTCCTTCTATCTACATAACTGAAGGAGTGAATTGTTGTTTAATCGCCAGGTTAGACATGTTGAAGTTACATTATATGTGGGAGACAAATGCTTCAAGAATCTTTTAGAAAGAGAGCTTACTTAGCCAGAGTGGGAAGTTCTAATAAAGAAAGCAAATTGTGCATTGCCACCCAACACACCCCTGTAATAGCTACACAAAATCTTTCAAAATCTTCCTTCTATAAAAAACACATATTCGTAAAAGAGGCTCAACAACTTAGTCTGAGGGTCTCAGTATTTCAGAATCAAATTACTGGATAATGCTTAGCAGAGATCCATGCATTACCTTCCTGCCAGCAGATAAGGTAAGATGCAACATTGTAGTAAATACATCAAGTTACCATTCTAAGGTGACCAAAAACTGAGTCACTGAAGGGAGACACCAATAACTGCTCCAAGATAAAGTAATATACTGTTTACAACAACTTGTAAAGACAAGATCCATTGATAGGACCTTATTCCACCATCTGTATTCTAGGGAAGCTACACCATACTTGTATTGACTCCCTAGAATACATAAGGAAGGTATCTTTCTACAACCAATTATTAGCGTTATCAATGCTGTCACATGTAACATTTCAACAACAACACAAGGACATAGTCAAGGTTCAGTTTTTCTATACCTTAAGAAAATAGTCCACAGTTTGGATACAGATTTGCAACTAGCAGGAAATAAAGAGCCTACATCAAGCTGGAATAATCATCACTGAACAGCGGTGAGGGTTGGGTGTCCTTCAACGCCATGGATCTGGTTTAATAAAGCTCCCCACACTTAAAACTGAGAAGATTACTATCATGGAAAAACATGGGTGATCCAGAAAACCTGGCAAGAATTTCAGTAAATTTATTTGTTATTAGTTGGTAAATGTTTTTAATCTTGGGCCACATCCATTGCAGGTTTTCTGGATCACCCAGGTTCTCCCATAATAGTATATCTTTGCCTTGAGGAGCTTTAATATATCAAGCCCCATCTGTCTTAAACATATAATGGCACTTTAAATTTCTACCCTGGGGATTTATTAATAATTTACACCTCTCAGTCTGCTCCCGGACAATTACCATATGTCATGTTACATGTTGAATGGATTAATGAGTCTGTTCTACCTAGGTATGGATGTAAATACTGGGGTATTTTCTTAGCTCTCAAGATATTCCAATGCATTTGTGTCCTCTGCATAGAAGGTCTTGTCAATGGTGTCAAAAATTGACAATAGCAGCCATAATATCATCATCTTGAAATGAGTGCCAGACAGATACTTTTTAGGGTTTGAAAATAGATGGAAGAATGAGGATACCAGATCGGATTATTAGTGGTGTTGAATTACCATATGAAATCCACACATGAATTGCAGCCATAGCAATGAGGGACTTCCCCTAGGGGATTTCCCCCCACAGTTCCTTCACAACGTTAGCTATCATATTGTCCTGTTCTGGTTTCACCTTTTTTAGGAAACCTAGAAGCAGTACACCCTCAGAATCTATTACTTTTACTGTGGAAGAAACAAGCCTTTTGCCTTTGTTTATGTTTGGAGGGGTAGAACTAGCATGCTTCCACAGCAATGGGGCCAGGTCTCATCCAT
>NC_092866.1:26747508-26761082 GCF_032062135.1 Pyxicephalus adspersus
AAAGTAGTAAAGCATTGACTTTTAAATAAAGGTTATTTACATTTTATCACATGTACAGGATCAAAAACCATCTATTCAAAAAACAATAAGTGTACCCTTTATTATAGAAAACTGAATACAATTTGCTTAAAAATTGCTTTTTACCTATGGCCCTATGTGCATGAAGAACCACCGTTGCAACGATGATAAACAGCCCACAATTACACAATCATGCATCCTAGCATGGATAACATATTTTAACACTTTATCAACAGTGAAGACAGTCTCTTTTTAACAGTGTCATGCTGTTCTTTTGTTTACCAGATACCTTCTTGGTTCTTTATGGCCTTATCATACCTTCTGTATGATCAGCAAATACATTAGCAAGTATACTGCATTTAATAATAATCACCAAACTTTTAAAATTATTGCAGGGGCAACTTCTGTGAGTTAAGTCTCTTAGCGGTGTCCCTTCATACAGTGTGTGGGCATGGCCTTGTAAATCAAGGCTGCATTGGTTTATTGAGAAAGAAAAAATGCATGCATGTGGAGAGGGACAACAAAAGGTAGGATAGGTGGAAATAGTCTAGCAGACAGGGCAGCTGATGCTTCTCAAGAATTAGATCAACAAATGTATTTATTAATTATCTCAGTTAGTTAGGAGCACAATAAACTATAGGCACATTATGAGGTATTTTTCTGTAATTTCTTTATTTTTTTTAGACTAAAACATGCACTTTAAATATGTTTTACTGATGCCAAGACCAATCACCAATTATAGAGGATCAATCACCAAAAATTGAATATTGGATCATTCAACTGTTTAATTTTTGAATAAATCTTTTCTATTTAATGGGTTCTTCCTGCAGTGAGAAATATTAATAGGTCATTCTACAGCCTCCTGATAGACCTATGTCACATATACTAGCTGTGGAAGAATTATTCTTGCTCTGGGCATCTGAAAGATTGGTTACAGGATCATCCCTCACAAGTATATGACCAAGTGTCCTGTGTAGAATCCCACATCCCCTTGGGATATGTGACAGGTATCCAAAGAGGCTGCAGGATTAATCTTTCTTACTGTGATGAAAACCTTAAAAGTGGGGGAAATATTTATTATGTTACTATTAAATTATCCTAACACACAAAAGTATTGTATTGGTGATATGTTCACTTAATCTTAATAAATGACCACCTAGTATATGGTGTGTGGAACTTTGAAATTAAAAACAAAAAACCTGAAAGACCTCAGTAACCTTATAAATAATTGTAGAGCATCGTATACTCTTTATATACTTAGTTTACATGGACCCATGGTCATGTTTTGCATACATTTTGGTATCCATTAAAGCAGAATACTAATATATTTTTATATAACAAATGTAACCTTTGTACCTGCTAAGTAGATGGGGATAAACCACCCCATATTTTGCTTTAACAACCACAGAAAATGTTATGCTTCTTTATAAAAATCAAATCTATCAAGAAAATATATTTACTCTCAGTACTTACAACTTATGTCAACAGTGCAGGAGATTTTTTTTACACTCTGGTAACAGTAAACTACTTTATTGACATGTAAATTGGGTGGCTTTAATATTCTGTTTTATTACATGTTAATGTGAGTGTAGTTTGTTTAGGTTGAGTTGTGAGGAATAGATGACGCTTAAAACAAAAACACCAGCACAGTGTTACTTTTTATGCTAACTGCATGTCCATGTGGTACTAACAGTGGCTGCAAAATGACATATATAAACACAACAAGGCTGTGAACATATTCTTACCTACATTTGAAGGTGTACTAAAAGTAGGTCACTCGAATGTCTCGATGATTCAAGCCCCACATGACAATACAACCATAACAGAACTCCACATAATAGTACCCACTATGTTCTTTCCAATAAAATTTACGCTATAATATACTGTAAAACTGTATTGTGAAAATTTTCCTTTTGAGACAGAGACTCAGAACTGGAACTGAATGGCAGTAACAACAAATGGAAGATTATAACAAAAAAATACTGTATTGCCAAGTTATGGTGTTCTCAGTCAAAGGAGGTGATTTACTAAATAAATATTAGGTACTCTAGCCCAGCAAAGGTTTGAATTATTCAATGTCTGGCCGTTCAAAAGATATTTATTTTTCTTTCTCATAAAGTACATCTTTAGGTAAAAAATATGTAATAAAGCAATGCCTCCTTATCCTCCTCTGTAAACTTATTTATCTATTTTTTTAATGGTGCACCAGTCTATAGGTTTCTGCACTTTCAGACCTTGAGACTTTAACAAAAGACAAAATGTATGTTGTTACAGATGATGGAAGAAAAGACGCTCTATAACATTTTCTTAGTAGTGTAAGGTGCCCAACAGGGTGAGGAGAAGCTAAGAAGGGTCATACTGGGAATTTAGTTGATAGGCTAAATTGTACAGCTACCAGGAGTTGTTAAGGTGACGGTCACCCAGCATGCAGGGAGCTGGCAAAAGTAACTGTTCTTCTCCAAAGGCAACCTGCTCCCTGCATGTATTTACAGCCTGCTCTGAAACCGGAAATAAACGATAATGTGCCAAGAAAGAAAAAAAGAAACTGGTGGATTGCTGCTAAATAAGGTGAGAGCTGCATTTTATTATAATTTTATTTGTGGCTGGAGTTAGACATTAAATAATTTCTATGTTTAAAACAAGCATATTTAGTAAATCATTCTTTCCAAAAAAATTGGCTGTGGTTCAAAGTGTGTTTCAAAGTAACTTTACAGTACAGTATATTTTAATTTTGGATAGCTTAAATGCTTTTGGAAACTACATTATAATGACTTTACTAAAATGAAATTATTATTTTGGTATTTATTGTTACATTTAACAGCAGGTATGTTATGACAAAGGTGGGCAACAATTGCTATAAACAACAGGAAATAAATTTCAAAGCAGTGACAATCTTTAATCAGTCACATGAGTCTTCCAGCATGTAAAACAGAAGTAGTTTAAGTAATAAAAAAGAAATGAAACATTCAAAAACATTTGAAAGTAAGGTGTTTAAAAATGTAATATGAAACTTTCCAAAACACCTGCTGATGTTTTGGAAAGAATTCATCTCAAGAATAATCTGAGGAACAAGCCAATGTGAATATTTGGTCAAATCAATGAAGAGTTATGTCCCAAAAAACAGCCAGTGATATAGACAGTCAAAGAAACCTGAAATTAGAAATTATTGTGGATATCGCCACTTTTGATCTTTGGAGCTGTGTAGATAAAAAAAAATCCCTTTTACATCTGACGCCCAAAAAGCCTCACAATAGAATTCGATTCCCTATCGCATTCTTTATCCCCCCTTACTTTTCTCTACCTTTCACTCTACTATCTTCTTTTATACCTATGCTTCACATTTACAGTTTTCCATACCCAGTGGCTTTTTTCTCCAATCCTTAAACTTGATACCATTCTTTTAAACGATCCTTTGTTCTTTCCTTCTTTGGTGATGAGCTGGTCTTGCCTCAGAAACAGAACAGACATGAAAATGGTGAGATATCAACAGCTTTGATTGCCTGTGCCTAATTTTTGTCTTTTTACCCCCCTTTCCCTCTTCCCCACCTTCTTTCTCTTGATCTGTCTGTCTCTTAATTCCCTACTCTTTCTTTTTCTTTCTGTCTCTCCCATTCTCTTTCCTTTTGTCTGCTGTGTTTTTTGATTTACAGGTCACTATTTCAGTTGACGGGATTCTCACTTCAACTGGTTACACCCAAGAAGACTACACTATGCTGGGAAGTGATGACTTCTTTTATATCGGGGGTAGTCCAAATACAGCTGATCTCCCAGGTTCCCCTGTCAGTAACAATTTTATGGGATGCCTTAAAGATGTAAGTATTATTACAGTAAAATATTGAATAAGGTATTATAATTCCAACTGTGTTTACATCAATAGGTGTAAGCAAAATGTAGACCGAATAAATCTGACAAAGTTCCTTCATCCTTTGTGCCTCCTGGCTGTGCAAAAAAACAATGAACATAATTAAAGCAGACCAAATAAAATATATTGAACACACAAGGTGGTATTGTGTACCTAGTCAGTATACAAAAATGCCACAGATGGAGATTAAACTACTTGTCGAGATACAGAGTGCCCCTTGTCCTTTGCAATACCCCTTAAAATTTCTGAGCAAAATTTCTATATGCAACTTTTTTTTAAATTTAAATAAGTGATCAAAGCCCAACTTAAACGCCTTCTCCCAAGGGAGAATTAAATCCGTTCAACAAATCTTTCTTCATAGTTAAGTTCCTTCATGCTTTTCATAAGTTTTGTTGCCCTTTTCTGCACTCTCTCCAGTTCTGTAATATCCTTTTTGGGAACTGGTGCCCAAAGCTGGACTGCATATTCCAGATGAGGTCAGACTAATGCTTTGTACAGGGACAGGATTATGTCTCCATCTCTGCAGTCTATACCTCCTTTAAAACAAGAAAGTATTTTTCTTATGTTAGAAATTGTTGTGGGTATTGCATGGTTTAGGCATTCTATTGATCTACCAAAACACCCTGATCCTTCTCCATGTTAGACTCCTCAAACTTTTTTCCTGTATGAAGTATGCATGTTGCTAGCCCAAGTGCAACTACATTTAGCAATATTAAATATCATTTGCCACTTAGCTGCCCAATCAAACAGTGCATCCAAGTCTGCTTGTGGACTAGAGACATCTTGTAAGTACATTATTCAATAAATCATCTGCAAACACAGAAATGGTACTTTTAATCTTAAATTCTTTATAATTTACACATATTTTTAAAAGTTAGAGTCTACACACTGAACTCCTGGTACAACCTTAGGCCTTTCAGAGTATGAACCATTAATCACTATTCTCGGGAATACAGCCTTTAAACCAGTTCTCTATCCATTGTGACAGTCTCAAAAAACCTTGTGCAGAAAGTGCTAGGTGTATGTACCAACCAGAAAATAATATTATTTTTCTTAGGGTTCCAGGAGATGTGTGTAATGTCTGGCTTTTTATTTTGGTTTGTGGAAAGCCGGATTGTCAGAGTTCTGGAGCCTGACCAGAAAAAAGAATGAAAGGGTTTCCCCCGTCCACCAGATTTATGTCTGGGTTTTCAACTGTGGAGGTTAAGTACAGGTGTGCAATTTAGTCAGGCAGCATTATGTTGCCAGGAGTTTTAGAAGACAAACACTGCACTAAGCCATACTGACATTCCAATGCTATTGGTAATCCCACACCATTTACAAATTGAATATAGACCTATATATATATACTTATATATATATACCTATATATATAAGCCTATAGACCTAAACTTGCACATTACCTGTCTGTGGGGTACTGTGCCAAATGCTTTTGCAAAGTCTAAGTATACTATATCAACTGCTTCTCTGTACTCACTTACTTACTACTTCATAAAAATTAGTAGAGAATATTTGTTCAATAACTTCTAGTATCTTTCTAGTATCTTTCCAACTATAGAAGTTACATTTACTGGTCTATAATTTAGTAAAGACTTTTCCTCCTTTTTAAAGATAGATATACCATTGGTCTTACATCAATCCCTTGGTACTATGCCAGTGGTGAAAGAATCTCTTAAAATTGTTGTCCGCAAGGCTGCATGAAAAGACCCTCTCCTTTCTATATGGTATTTTTTATACATTGCATATTAGCCCTAAGAGTCCAGAATATTACCCTTCTCCCTCAGACTTGAAAAAGGACAGTATAGAGCAGCTGGTACTTAATAGCACTAGAATACAGACACAGGCTAGTGTTATCCCCAAGCATGCAGGTCCACACAATTTTTTGGTTTTTTTTTTCTGGCAGTATTGGAAGTACCCTTGTGTTCTGCAACCTCTGCCTATAGCACATTAGGGAATTGTAGACACTTTTGAAGCTCCAACACAGTTCTTGGTGAGAGCAATGCAGAAAAAAACATGGTTGAAAAAAATGGAAGAAAACAAAGCATGAGATCCTAGGCTAATAAGAGACAACATGGCAGCACCAGCCTTCTCCTTTTCTTCAGTTGTTGTACGCCTACTTGAAGGTTTTAAAACGTAATTGCAGGAGTATCTTTAAAAAAAAAGTTACAAGTAGCAGAAGCTACAAGTTCTAGTTTGGGCAAAGTTGCTGGTACTTCAATTGCTTTCATACCAATTGTTGAATACAACCAATTGTTGAATTTAAAAAAAGAAAAAGAAAAGCGTATGCCAGTTCTTGGCCTGCGACGACCCCCCCATATATCCAACAGTCACAATTTTATATCCTGCCCTCCATCTTTTTTACATGGAGCCAAATATCAGTTCACACTAACGAACTGATAGTGTGGAGTGACTACCATTGAACTGCTCTGCCTGACTACAGAGCTAATTGTCCATACACATTAGACTGGATTACCCCTGCACCTGTTGCTCCTGAATGCTGCCCTGACATCCTGGATGTGGATTGTATGGTGACCATTTTACAAGCAGAAATATCTGCTGTCCTACGTATATCGTATATTTATGTATATTTTGCAGCTTCGGTATTACTTTTCATTGAACCACAGTGGGTATGAACTTCTTCCTCTCTCTGGTGGTGAGTTAGGTTGTCTGCAGTTCACATGGCCTTATTTATCACATCCCTTTAAAAGAAAGTGACTGGCAACAGGAAGCTGCCTGAACAAGGAGTTCCCTTAGGCTCTGTTCCAGGTTCCTGCTATTGCCTGCATCTCCAACTACTGATTTCCTTTGTGCCAATTCTGGCTTTGACCCTTGACTACTCCTGCATGCTGCCTTCCCTGGCCTCTAGCTTGTTTGTCTGGAGGAGATGTGAACACCACCTGAAATGCCTCTTCTCTAGCAGTCCCTCTTCTGGTGGCTTGGAAGCCTGCAGGTCACCTGGTCTCCAATCATCACCTGAGAGTCCCTATAAAGGGGAGTGACTGGTAACAGGAACTTGCCTGAACAAGGAGTTTTCCAAGGATCTGCTTCCAGGTTCCTGTCAGCATTTCCTGATCCCGATACTGACTTCTTGGTGTACCGACCCTGGCTCTGTCTGATTACTCCTGATTGCCGTCTGCGCTGACCTTTGGCTTCATCTGACCACGCTTCTTCCTCACTGTTACTGATTTACTCCCCCTGGTAAGTGACCCAAGATTACCTGAGGTGCGAAATCAATGTGACCCCCGGATCCTCACCAGTGCACCCCGAAAGGAGTGAGTGGCCACCGGGCTGCTTTGCTGCAAGGAGATCACCAGGTCGCAGCCCCCAGGCTCTCCCCACCAGGAGGTGACAGTGATAAGATGACTTCAGCATAGGAATGGCGATCAGGCCAAAACAAAGGGAGTAGTTGGCTGACTAGGGTCAGGGTAGGCGGCAGACAAGGCAAGATCAGATAACAGGCCGAGGTCAGGGCAGGCAGTGGACAAGGTGAGGTCAGGTAACAAGCCGAGGTCAAATCCAGAAATCCAGAAAGTAAATTACCAAAAAATGTCTTCTTTCCAAGGTCTGGAGTGAAATCCATCAAAAATTAAATAATAGTTATCCAAAAAGTTCATCCAGGAAAACCAAATCATATGGAACCATATATATATAAGAATTAAGAGTCCATATGGTAGGTATGAATTAAATTGCATTAATAAAAAAAACAAAAAAAAAACAAAGCATATCTTGCATAGTACCAGACAGTAGAAAAACATCTTACATGGCACTTAAATAAACACAACAAACGCTGTTGCATATAAATATTTCTGCAATCCAGGTCAACCTTTATTATTATACAATTAAAGCATTCCAAGTAAACAAACACCATGTACTTAGGGCTTTAGTCCTGCCACTTTTTTTTACAATCCAATAAAAAAAAAAATTCAAAAACTTTGCTTAAAGCATACTTAATAATTTATTGCTCTGATGCAGTTATCTTTAATCAGAAAGATGTTTCCTTTTTTACATAAAGCAAGTTTAACACAATATATGATAGCCCATGCAACTCTATTCTTCTTTTTGGACAACCCTTGTAGAGTACCATACAATACTACCCCATGATCCAATTTGCTAAGCCCTGTCAGAAATTTCAAGAGAGGACCTATGGCCACCCAGACCTGCCTGGAGTACTGACAGTTCCAGAATAAATGCAGAGTTGTTTCCCCTACAAAACACCCAGCACTCGGACAGACAGCACTACCTACGAGGCCTCTGCTCGCAAATGTACCTGCTGCCAAAAAGTAATGACATGAGTAAGGCATGATTGGGATATTTGTCTCTTGGACGATAAGACCTATAAATGTCCAGTAATAAGACATAAAATTTTTCCCTAAGTTGAATATCAGATTGCAGCTCTATGCATTCCATATGAAAATTGTCAGGTAACGTGTTTATATCGACTGAAAATGGAGTCGTAAATATACTAAAATATTGGTTATTTTCACAGAAATCTTGAAATTGGTTTTCAAATTTATGTGTCAAATCAAAAAGCAAGGCTGCATATTTTTCACCATTCACAGGACCATGTTTGGTTAATATGTCAAAAGGTATAAAGTTGTTTGGTTTAATTTGATCTTGCCATAGTTTCAGTTTCATTTGGAACGCTGTTATGGTTTGAAACATTGTATTGACAAGTTGGTTTTTGCTTTGAAGACGCATGTTTAACTCATTTAAATAGGTCATATCCACTAAAAATGCTAAATCTGTAAGCCAGTTTTCATTGTCATGTTCTGGCACAAATTTTGCATTTGATACCATAAAAGACTTGATTTCATCTCGCAAATCATCAAACCTTTTCAACATTTGGCCTTGACTTAGCCATCTAACTTCAGGAAAGTAAATGATGTTGCCATCGTCAGCATCCATACTTTTAAGGGATTCATTCCTGTGGCTATTCCTATTCATTTGCATGACGTCATCCATTTTTAAAGCTTTTGTGCCTAAATTTTCTTGATGTACTATGCAATGATACTTCATCAAAAATTAATTTCTAGCAGCAATTGATTCCTCTTGTAATAATTTTACAGTTCCCTTTTACCTACCATCGCTGGGGCACTATCATAATTAACCAGATATCTTGACAATGGACTTTAACATACTTTTTCGGCTTCATGTAAATCCCAGGATTTATTTGTGTGTTTTAATAGCAATAAAGAGGCCGTCATTCATTGTCAATACCTCTAATCAAAATGGCAAGTTGAGCAGTATCTGTAGCATTAGTGCTGTCATCTATAGCCAAAGCATAATATTTAAAATTAGCAGCTTTACATTTCAAACATCTTTAAACAGATTCTGCAATATATTTTTGTTCGCCTAGCTATAGTCTGGTGAGACAAACTGATTCTTGAAAAATCTCCTTTCTTCAGGGCACAATATATCTGCCACACTTTCTATACGTTGCCTAATAAACTCACCATCAGTAAAAAGTTTTGCTTTTTCTTGCTAATAAATATACTATCACATAATTTTGTTTTTACAATAGATGTCTGTCTGAGTAGTAACTTTTTAAAAAAAGAATTTTGTTGACAAGACAGACTTTTCTTTAGTTCCACAATTTTGTCCTTACAACACAATCCTTGGTACACACAGAATTTGGCAACATGTTTTTGCATATGATGCAAATTAAAGTCTTTAAAAACTTGCACAAATTATCCACAAATTAAGCATTTATTGTTCGACTCAACAAAAAAGTACTCATCTGTCCACTTTTCATTAAACACTCTTCCTTCATCCATAATTTTTCTTTTTTTTGTGTTCTGTTTTCTTTCGAGATGTTGTGGAAGCCAAGCCAGGAAAAAAGCGACTAAATTATTAAACCATGGTTGATAACTTGTAAGGAACCTCAGAGAGAACACTTAGGAATGCTTACCTACCTTTCTCAATACCATGAAATTCTCTCTTTTCTCTTTTGCAGGGTAATAGGTTGTAGTACTGTAGGTTGATAATTGCTGTATTGCTGCTATTGGAAGCCCCACATCGCATGTACACTAATGCACTAAAAAACAAATAAGGATGGTATTTAGTATTATTATGCCAATTGTAAAGGGTAGCAGATGATGCATGAGGTGATGATGAGATAGAGGAGTGCTTACTTGACTAAATGGGAACTGCTTAATAGTAGATAAACACCTCTTCTGCTTTGCTTTCTGCTCTTGTAAGCCACACACAAGTGAATATGAAGCCGCAACATGCGCACAAATAGTAAGAGCACTTGTGTAAGAATGTACATGTACAAGAGCGGGCGTATGTATACCATTGTTCCCTCAAATTGCGGAAGTGTACTCTGCATAATGCAATCGTAGCAATATGCTCTGGGCCGCATTTGCTGGTTTAGTAGGAGTAATTAGAATTGCTGCAGTTTGTAAGGAACAATGCCACCCCCTCTTTCTGAAAATATGTCTGGAAGCATACTTTAGATAGTAAATCCAATTGTTTTGTTTGGTTTTTAGGCTTTTACTACAGAAGCTAAAAAATACTCCACAGAAACATTTTAAAGTTTGGTATATTTTTCCCTCCATTATCTTTATATTTATAGATTGTTTCCCTTTTTATTTTTTCGTCTGTGGAGCTCCAAAAAAATATGAAACCTGGCCTAAATAAGGTTTTTAGGGTTTGGTTGTTAGGTGGGTATACTAAGCTGATATATATCATCAGAGGCATTAACATATTTATTGATCAATACTTTCCCCTCCAATGTGAGATTCCTCAAGCTCCAGAAATCCACTTTCTATTGAATTTAGATTTTTACAGTTGTGCCCTTGCTATCCTTGTCAAAATAGACTTGTTGTTGCTGGTCACCACATGTTAGATAACTGCATTTATTCAAGTTTAGTTTAAAACCAGATCCATTTAAAAAAAGATTGGATTGGAGAATGGCCCTATTCTGAGCTGCCTCTGTTTCACACAGAATCATATCATCCATATAGGCCGCTAATTTAGCAGTATTCCAATTGCCCCCAAGAAGGGGATAACCCCTTATTACCTTGTCCTTTCGTATGCATTCCAACGGGTTTCAGTGCACAGATGAACGAATTGGAGAAACAGAAACAGGAGTGGACACTCCTCCAGAATTCCCTCTAGAATTCAAACCAACAGGGTCCAACGAGTGGTCATTTATCATAATTTGACTGGTGGCAATCCTGTACAAAGAGGAGATTTGAAAAATTAGCAAGAATAGAAATTTAATTTTGCTTAACACTTCCCGAAGATATTCATAAGAGACCCAGTCAAAGACCTTCTGAAAATCCAGAGAAAGGAGGGTAACTCTTTGATTCCTATTCTGCTGGTACCACAACACATCTTTAATTAGATTTGGATTTTCATGGGCACTGTGGCCATTAATTCCGCAGGCCTGACCATAGTGAATCACCTTTGCAATAACCTTCCTCATGTGACATACAAGAAATTTTGCAAAAAATCTGTAGTCCATAATAACTTCCCTAGCGGTAACCCCGAGTGTGACTCGGGGTAGAAAAAAGTTGCTGAAAGCGGTAGTCACACTCCTATGGGAAGTAATAGTAAATACAGCCCTACCTGATCCACCAGCATCCCGTGTTGTCCATCTCCACGATCCCTGTCTTCTTCCTCCGGCATCTTCTGCACATGATGAGTCACCGGGGGAGTTCCCGGTGACGTTGGTGCGTGTGTACATTGCCGGTGGGGCGGGGCGCGAAATTCAAAATCCATTTGTATTTCATTCAATACAAAATAACTATATATATATATATTTAGTTTAATATTTTTACATGATTTTGTGTTTCAAACTTTATTATACTCATACTATTATAATATACTGATAAATAAATTTTCATGAAAAACAATGTACCGCTTTTAGACATATAAAACCAGAAAGAAATGAACCGCTAGGGAGGTTAAGGAGAGTAATGGGCCTCCAATTCTCCAGTTTAGACTAGTCTCCCTTTTTGGGGAGCAAGGTTACTATACCTTTTAACTGAAATAAGAGGTAATATACCAAAAAAGGATCTTTTACTGTACAAATTAAATATACTTGCCAAGCCATGTTTCAATTAATGAGAGTACCTTTCTCACATTTCTTTACATTACACTATCTTTTCTGCATTCTATCACAAACAGTGAATATCAGATCTTTATATATGTGTATTATTGTGTTTTGTATATACCGTATTTTCCGGCTTATAGGACGACTGGGCGTATAAGACGACCCCCAACTGATTGGTTAGAGTGGTCTGCCAATTAATTTGGCGGACCACTCTAACCAATCAGTTGGGGGTCGTGTTTTACGCCCAGTATTGTACTGTTCCTTCTGCCTGTCAGATCTCGCTATTGTGCCAGAACTGAGAGGCAGAAGGAACAGTACAGTACTAGTAATTGGAGGAGGGATACAGGAGGAGCCTACACTGCTCCACACTTCTCTAAGGAATGAATGGGCCCGTTCCTTCCTAATGAATGGGCGTGTTCTAGTGGAGAGGCAATCCAGGCTCTCTACTGGAGAGCCAATCCAGGCTCTCTACTGGAGAGCCAATCCAGGCTCTCTACTGGAGAGCCAATCCAGGCTCTCTACTGGAGAGCCAATCCAGGCTCTCTACTGGAGAGCCAATCCAGGCTCTCTACTGGAGAGCCAATCCAGGCTCTCTACTGGAAAGCCAATCCAGGCTCACGTCCTCCTGTGCAGGCTCACGTTCTCCTGTGCAGTTTGCACAGGAGGACTCGCTTGGACTCAACCGCGCCGGACGTGAAGCAAGCTGCAGGTAAGTACCTAGCGTATAAGACCACCCCCGACTTTGGCACAGATTTTTCGGGGTTAAAAAGTCGTCTTATACGCCGGAAAATACGGTATTTGTTTATCTAATTAGCTTGAGTCATTAAATCCTCTGAGGAAGCAATTGAGCGAAACGCGTCAGCAAATGAGACATGATTTACAAACCCTAGTAAACATTGGTTCACTATATGTTTCCTACTTTAGAAACTCTATGCTTAGTTGAGGATATATTACAAAGTTTTATGAAGTAAAACCTTTTTTTCTGTATTCCTAAAAAAAGTCGTCTTTTCTTTCTTTACTCTTACTATATTCTAGCCAAAAATGGGGCACGGCACCAGCGGTAAAAATTTCAAAAACCACAAATAGAAGTAAAAAAAGTAAAAACACAAAAAGAATAAAAAAATGGACAAAAAGAGTCCATCTAATCCTGGGCATTTGTTCTTTGAAAAACTTTGTACTACAGTGAATACCTCTTTTTACTCGAGGCCAGCACACAAAGCATCCTGATCTAGATCAACAAAATGTGAATTAAGGGTGTCCAGACACCCACTGGTGAAGGTAGAGCCTAAAACTTTAGTTTGGAAAAGCTCAGTGTAAAACAAATGTGCCTCCTTCAACATTTCTGATATTGTGGTTTTATCATTTATCTGCAGGAAATTTTGTTTTTTGAAGAAAAAACAGAAACATTTTTCCTCCTTTTCCTATTGTTTTACTTTTGAGTTGTAAAGAATTTGTTGCTGTAATGCGCCTGGGCACACAAACCACAACCAACTCCAGATATCCTTGAATCAGGTTTATTCAAAGCGGCACAGCACAGCAAGGGTTAATTTCAATCAAGCAAGGTACAGAAGGATAAGGCAAATGCAGGTCAGTAACAATCCGAGGTCAGGGCTGGCAGCAGGCAGAATGGTCAAT
>NC_092866.1:26761488-26851791 GCF_032062135.1 Pyxicephalus adspersus
TGAACAGTACTTTGGCCAGGGCGGATCCCTCCGCCTGTAGAGACAGACAAGCTGCGAGCAGGACAGCAGCCTCGGCCATGCTGCCTGTTACTGTGGCTGGGAACCCCAGGGACACCGCGGGCTCGCAGGGCGGGTAAGTTCCTTACAGTTGCCCTTTCCTTTTAAAAGCCTCTGCTATTTCGCACCTGATGGTATTAACCCCCCTAGCGGTATTCCTGAGTCACACTCAGGGTAGCTTTAAACTAAAAAAAACTCACTTACCTTGTTCTGACACTGTCCCCCGGCGTCCTGCTTGTCCCCACAGGTCCTGGGGACACATCCTCTTCCTCCGATCTCTAGCTGCGAAGTGCAGAGGCAAGATTCACAGGGTTTACCGGTGACGTCGGTCCATGCTTCGGTGCAGGCGGGAGGATCCCCAGGAAATTCAAATAATTTTGTATTGAATTCAATACAAAATAGCTGTATTGAGTCCAATACAAAGAAATATTTATATAATATATATATAATTATATTATATAATATTTATGCTACTGTATACTTACATTACATTGTACCTCTTTTTGCGTGGAAATTTGGACTGAATTAGACTGCTAGGGAAGTTAATCTGTTCCGTCATAGATATGCCCAAATGCTGGAGTTTATGAAAAATGTTTGCAGTTGCTTATTTAGTTATTTCTTTTTTGCCTCTGCAGTGCCTTTATGAATAATGAAACTTTGTTTTGCTTTTGACATCCTCCCACCATTCTGTAATATTTAAAATTTTGTTCATTTTGGCATTTCCACCCTTTGTATTCTGATGTAAATTCTTTTTTAAGTTTGGGATCCTCTAGAAGCTGGGTATTTAACTTCCAGACTCCTGGGCTTTTACATTTTATAGGCAGGTAAACAGTGACTGTTAAAATTTTTTGGTCAACCATGCTTGACTTTAAACTAGAAGTCTCTGAATCAGATACTGTGATGGCAGTGGCCAGGGTGGTGCTTTCTGTATCTGCGGAACTGGGGAAGGGAAGAGTATTAGTTGTATCAGACCCTTCCACAAGCCTACTCTTGTAGCTCCTCTTACAACACAGCTTGTCAAGAACTTTTGTCTCAATACCACCTTTCCTTTTTTTACTGGCTGTAGATAAATCCATATCCTCTTCCTCCCCACACTCTGCAGGTTTACCTGAAGGCTTCAGCCTTCCAGAGGACTCATCAGACGGCTAAGGGATTTATAGCTGGTAATAGGGCATTTGTTTGGGCTGACATATTCTCACATGGTGTCACATTTATCTAAGATAGTAGACTGGCCAGGATCGGGATGGCCTTTGTGGATTCCTCGGTCCGGGCTTCTGCCACTGACAGGACCTCCTCACCAGCTTGCTCCACGACCAATGCCCTCTCCTAGAGCCGCATGTCCAAGATCCAGTCACCTAAAACAGTGTCACATAAAGTTTCAACAACAGGAGTATCATTCTGCTTGAGCATATCAGCAAAGGTTCTCCTTGTTTTACAGTTTCTAAATTGATGCCCAGATATACCACAGCTATTCTCCTACTATACTACAGCTTCTTCTCTGATTCACTCTGACACCTCTCAGCCTTTCTTTCTGGAGGTGGATGCTTCCTCCATAGGAATTGGTGCGGTCCTGTCACAGAAGCATGTGTCTGGCAAGTTTGAATCCTGCTTTTTCTTCTTTAAAAAAATCTCTCCTGCTGAAAAGAACTACTCCATTAGAGACCACAAGTTATTTGCAGCGAAACTTGCCTTAGAAAAAATGGCCATCTACTAGAGGAAGCTTGTCATTGACCATATTCATGGATCACAAGAATCTGCAGTATTTGCAAAATGCCAAGCTCTGAGTCAGCTTCCCCCATTCACTGACTTGCATTCTCTGACAGAAGACATCAAACAAGCATTGTGAGTGTGCAGGCTCTGATTCGAAACCTGACATCAGATTGATCTCAGCAAGGCTCACAGCCATGGATCAAGCAAGAACCAGATGGGACAAGCATGTGGAACAATTTATAAGAAATCATCATGAGACACTCCAATCAGATTTTCTCAGTGCAAAGCCATGTGCAAAATCTTGATGACAGAAGTAGTATGGAATGTATATATTGTAAATGTATACTTGAGCAGCCTCAACAGTTTGTGGGAAGCCCCCTAACTCTCTGCTGCATTACAAACCATTCTCCATCCCCCGTACGGATCACCCACTCATTCTTCTGGAGCAAGTCTTGTTGCCTGTAATAGGACTGCTCAAGTTATACCCAGATTTTAGCCTGCCTCCGAGATGTCTAGAAGTATCAGAAGATCAATCACTCATACTTTAGAATGCTCGGAACTACCTTCACAGCCCTCAGAGAGCTAAAGACGGGGTGTCCCACCACAATCTAGAGGACAGCCACTGCCATTGGTAGGCCTGGATTAAACTTAAGTGAGTTTTTTTAATTGAGTTAGGCATCTTGGTCCCACTTGGCTGCCCAATCAAACAGTACATCCAGATCTGCATATAGACATCCTGTGTGGATGACATAGTTTGGTGGTATCTGCAAACACAGAAATGGTACTTTTAATCCCAAACTCTATATAATTTATAAAGATGTTAAACATTAAAGGTCTCAACACTGAACCCTGGGGTACACCACTAATAGCTCTAGACCAGACAGAGTATGAATTAATAATCACTACTCTCTGGATGCAGTCTTTAAGCCAGTTCTCTATCCATTTACAGATTGTTTTCTAAACCTTTTGACCCTAACTTCCATATTACCTGTTTGTGGGGTACTGTGTCAAATGCTTTTGCAAAGTCCAAGTACACTTCATTAACTGCTACTCCACTGTCTACCTGTTTACTTATTTTCTCATAAAAAGCCATCTTCGGTCTTTCTTGAATTAATGCTGACTATCATTTATTATACTATTTTCTAGGAGAAACTCCTCAATGTGGTTTTTTTCACAAACTCTCTAGGACATTTCCAAGTATGGAAGTAAAACTTAGCAGTTAGTAGTTACGTGGTAATGACTTTGCTCCCTTTTTCAAGATAGGAACCACATTGGTCTTACTCCAATCTATTGGTATCGTGCCAGTGATTAAAGAGTCTCTAAAAATTATAAACAATGACTTTGAAATAACTGAACTCAGCACCTTGAGAACACGTGGATGAAATACATCAGGTTCTGGTGCTTTGTCAACCTTAATTTTGTCCAACTGTTTCATATTCATTAATTTTGAGCCATTGTGGCTCATTTAAGGCAGTGACATTGCTAAGTAGTAATTTGGACTTCAGCTCTGCTATTATCCTTTGTGTACACAGAGCTTAAACAAAATGTTTAGTAAATCCGCCTTTTCTTTATCCCCAGTTACCAACACAGAGACATCCTTTAAAGGGTCTACATATGCAGATCTGATCTTTTTGCTCTTAATATATTTATACATTTTATCTCCTTTTTATATATTTTTTCAATTCTTCATAGTTTTCAAAAAATGAAGGTGCTTTGAGAGACACCCCTAATAATGGAAAATTTGCACTCCTAAAACTGAATGTTTTTATCTTTCCTGTTTACAGCTTACATTAAATTAAATCATATTATGCTCACTGCTACCCAGATTCTCTTTTACATGCTGCGCCACCATATTTGCTGCACCTGCAAATATGGTGGCTGTAACCTTCCATTTCTTTGTTATGCATGCTGGACATCTACCAGCTGTCTGGTTTTGATTTTACTGCTCATTTAAATATGTTCAAATGCTCCTACCCTAGAGTTTTTAGGATCTGATGTTTTTGACCCGATCTGCCAAGCATCTAATAGGTAACTATACTTTGTGCATTGGACTCCCCTTTGACTTCCCTCGGTCTTTTTGTCTATTGGTCTAGATTTTTTTTATTGTTTTCTATCCCAGGAACGAAAATCAAAAGAAATTCAGTTGAAAATTTTTACAAAGTTTGATTGATAAGGATCTGATAGAGTGGGATGTAGTTGGATGCCTGTAGTCATGCACAATATCACCTAGAAGTGAGATATTTAGAGGTGATGACTTACTATAATGGATTTTGATTTGTGAATGGTCTAATAGTATAATGAGATTAAAAGAATTAGGCCTGGGAAAGCTGCAAGCTTGTATTATCCCACCCTAACTCCAGCTACTGAACATTCATTTAGGTCGATCTCAGGAGAGGCTCCAAGAACAACACAAACATCAGGGGTAAAAGTAAGCACACCTACATCAGACAATCATCTATTGAAAAGGGCTCAGACAGGTTAGCTTTGACTCGCACCCTGATACCTGGTTAAAGTAAAACACCATGATTCCTGAATGCATCTACAAGATGCATCTACACCAAAGGCCAGCCTGTCAAAAGCCTTTTCAGCATCCATGGATAAAAAAAATTAACTCATGATTATATGGTCCCAGTAAGTCAGGCTGAGTGCCTTTGTTGTATGGTTCTTGGCTTCCCTACTCAGGGCAAAGCCTACCTAATCCACTAATTAAAGAATATGGGGCAAAAGACATTTCAACAAAAATGATGGCTTATGCAGCCAAACTACTTAGCACTAGGGGAGACACATTGAATGCAGAGTGCTGTGTCTGAACTACCTAAATAGCCAGGGGTGATTAGGAGGCTATTTCCTGATTGGCTAACAGGGAGGGGCAGTACTGAATAATTCTGAAAGAGCAGGCGCACCCAGGCTCAAAACTGTCTGCATATGCAAGAGAGAGGCGCCCGAACTGTAGCGAATAAGAGGTAAGTGTGACAATAATGACTTTCCTCCCTTTTTACTATTGGTACCACATTACCTGCACACCAATTCATTTGTGCCATGCCAGTAACTAAAAAGTCTCTAAAAATTAGAAAAAATGGCTTTGAAATAGCAGGGCTCAGCTGTTTGAGGACACATGGGTGTTATCCATCAGGTAATCCTGGTGTTTTATTGCATTAAAGGCTGTAGAATTGCTATTTGCATTTTGGACTTGACTTTCACCATTTTCCTTTCTGTACACAGAGCTAAAAAAGTAAAAAATCTATTAAGCGCCTACATGCTCAGGCATGCTTCTAATATAATTATATAACAACATTTTGGTGGGTTTGCCTTACTTTCTTTTGAAAACTGCCTTTCAGTTTGAATTTTTGAACATTTGATTTCCCTTTTACATATTTTTTTATATTATCATTTTCAAATGATGAAGGTTATCTTGTTTGTTATATTGTATTGTTGGAATGCCCTTTTTATTCTTTATGTTTTTTTTTTAAATTAGCTGAGGGCCACATAGGTTTGAATTTTAGCCTTTTAAACCTAATGCTCATGGGAATATATTTTGCAGTTCGTTTTTATGTAAAATGGACCTGAAACATTCCTATTTCTGTTCTGTGTTCCAGGAGGACAATACTCCCTCCCAGTCCAACTCATGTAAAGCTACCATTAACAATTTTTATCTTTTCTATTTTTGCTTCCTGTTTACAACTATATTCCTATATTACATTAAATCAAAATATAGTCACTGCTACCCAGATTTTCTTGTATATGTACATTTGTTATAAGGACCGGGTAATTTCTAGGTAAGGCTTCTATAAACTGTACCATAAAATTATCTTGTAGTAAATTTGGTAAATTTCCATCAGTTTGCTGTACCAGTAGTGCCATTACCCCAGTCAATATCAGGATAGTTAAAATCACCCATCACTACCACTGTCACCGCTTGTGCAACCCTTTCTATCTGTGCAAGTAGTTGATTCTCTATCTCTTCCCTAGTACTGGGTGGCCCATAGCAGATTCCAATACTTAACTGTGTACTATGCATCCCTTTTTGCAACTCTACCCACAATGTCTCAACATCATCACATGCTCCATCAACAATTTCTCTCATATTCACTTTCAGATTACCACTCACAGACAGCCACCACCACTTTTTTTCATGTTACTCTGTGTTTCTGAAAGAGAATATAGCCAGGAATGTTAAGCCCAGTCAATTGAAGAATAAAGCCAGGATTCAGAAATACCAACTATGTCCTAGTGCTTTTCATTCATTAAGGCTTCCAACTTCCTTATTTTGCTTGACAGATATCTAGCATTGGTGAACAGGCTCTTTAAACCTTTGCTGCCTTTACCAGCAGTGTTTGCCCAATCCTTTTGTTTTTCAGTACAAATAGCACCCTGCATGCCAATGTTTGTGCCTAACAAGGTAATTTTTAAAGTACAGTTATTGTTTAATGTGAAAACATTTAAGAGGTATAATATTTTAACTGACATGGTAAATACATTAGCGCAATGTCCTTTTCATATATTGTTGTTTAATCATATTTAGAATCAATCTGCATTTTATACTCCATAACCCTCTGTAATTCTTTCTTTTCTATTTTGCTCTCATCAAAAGGTTGTCTACAAAAATAATGATTTTAAACTCGAGCTGTCTCGTTTGGCTGCCGATGGTGATCCAAAGATGCGATTAAGTGGTGATCTTTTATTTCGCTGTGAGAATGTTCCTTCTTTAGACCCTGTTACATTTCAAATACCTGAGGCATTTTTGCGCCTTCCTCGTTGGGAAACCAAAAAAGCTGGATCCATATCATTTGACTTTCGAACCACAGAACCCAGTGGTCTTCTTCTTTTCAGTCAGGGAAGGCCACGTGTTGGTGGAAATACCCCAGGAGCAGTTGCCACTGGACGACCTGAAAGACCACCAAAAGCAGATTACTTTGCAGTGGAGTTACTTGAAGGAACACTCTATCTTCTTCTTGATCTTGGGTCTGGTGGAATTAAAGTAAAAGCAAGTCACAAAAAGGTCAATGATGGAGAATGGTGCCATGTTGACATCCAGAGAGATGGTAGAAAAGGTACATAATGATAAAATTGTAGTTATGTTTAACAGAAAATGTCTGTTTTTTTTTTACTTGGGAAAACTTTGCTTTAAATTTATATATTTTTAGTAAAATTATATTCTCTATAACAGCCTTATATCATCCAGTTTTAGGGCACTGGTTAGGTAAATATTTATTTAAAAACATATTTATTTAACTTTTCAAATTTGGTTTACATGTTTATTTCAATTTAAGAACAGATATGACTGTCAGGATTTTTGTATGTTTTTCACTTTTATTGCAGCTGCTCATTCATTCTTGGAGATGGATTTCACAGAAATACTTATGCATCTTTAACCACAGAGTAATTAAGGAATAACCCCTTTAAAGCTATGTACACATGTCAGATGATTGTCACCTGAGAACAGCACAATTTGGATAACAATTATCAGATAAGTGTGCAGTGGACCCTTAAAGTCATTGATCAATCTGCCAAACAACTGATAAGAAATGACTACTGTGCTTTGCCTGTTCCCCATCCCCTCTCCATAGAACAGAACAGTGCTATGTGTACAGCGTTCATTTGTTCATCTGTCACTGGAAATTATCACAAAATATTGCAGTTACAATGATCTTCACTTTTCTGATGTTTTTAAAGGGGCCTAACTGTGCAACTTAAATTTAGGTAATTGAATTCCCTTCATAAAAGTTTCCTACAGGAGTACATGAGTGTAACTGCGCCAACCAACAACTACCATTATGTTGTAGTTCCTTTGCCATCCACAAGCAATCATATAATTACCTGTCCAAGATCCAGCAAGTTGTAATCTGTGGAACCCCATCATTGCTGCACAGTTGCACAATCTTATTAAGGTTAACTTTACATGAACTATTTCCCCAGCATTAAAACACCTCATTTAAACATCAAGGTTTGAAATTTATACTCATTCCAATGTGCATTTGTTGACATCACATTTCTGAGTGTTAAAGAAAATGCACTGTGTGGCATTAAAACGCCTATAAACATTTGCTGCTTTAAACAACCTGCTTTAAAATGCCTTGAAGTGTTTGTGTAATATCACTCAAAACAATATTTAAATGTGGTACAAGCCATTAAAAAAAAATTAAAAATGTCAGTGGAATGAGCACTGTACAGATAGGGCTGATCTATGGATATGGGATTGTGAGGAAGGAGTAAAGCACCTCACTGTATCTTCTTCATTGAAAACAGCAGAAAAAAAGTAGCAGTTAGCATGATAGATCACTAAATAATGTAGAAGGACAGTTGTATGCTAGATATTCACCCAAGAAGATCACGAACAGTTGTCTTGGAAGACAAAAATCCCATGGCTGTATACAGCTTTAGTCTGGTGTCAGACTTAAAGAAATTAGGAACATTGGCAAAAAAAATTAAATCAGGGCCCTCCTTGCTGGAATACTGAAGGTCCTCTACCATGACCCAGTTCACAGGAAACAAAATACTAATTCTGATTTTCTACATTTTTATTTAAATCACCTAACATTTAAACATATTTATTGTGAGGGTTCATTGAGGAGAGACAGAGAAGAATACCGATACCCATAGTCAGCATGTTACACCTAAAATATACATACAAACATACACACAGCCTTTCATTACATTGACATAAAAATATCTGCCCCATATATACAATCACAGTCCCCCCCCCCCTTCATTCCCAGGATACTTTTAGATAAATTAGAGGACCTCTCCCTTTCCTGTAATATAAACAGTGATGAAAATGGAACCTGGTATTGCTTAGTCTTGCCTTCTGCCAGAGCTAAAGTTTGCAACATATGTAATTGCTGCCAATACAGCAGCTCTTCAGGAACAGCTCCTGCTCTTCTGAAAAACCTTCCACATTTCCACAAACAGATTATGATGAGTTAGCATAATTATTTGTTACCACAATCTCTGACTGGATGAATGGGATAATGTCACAGTGTCTCAGGGCTGGATGAAGGAATCTAGGGAGCACATTCATTTTTACCCTGCCCAACCAGGATCGGGGGAGGCAGACCATTTGGTGATCCGCAAATATTTGTTTCATTAAGAGACCATAGTAAATGTTATATAGTTGTTGAGGTCTGGAGGTGAGTGTTATGCCTAGGTACGGTACGGTAAAGCTGCTGTATGCCACTCCAGATCAAAGGCTTGTTTCAGGAAAGAAATGGTGGCTCATTGCCATTGATTTGGAGTGGTTAACCTGTGGGGCTGATACACCTGCAAATTGTTTAAAGATTTTAAATAAATCAGAAATAGTTATTAGTGGTGAAGTGATGTACATCAGGATGTCATCAACGAAAAGGTTGTGGAACACTTGTGTTCCACCCCTCCACATGTGATCCCTCTGTGGCTGGTACGTATTGCTATCGCTAGCGGTTTAATTGCCAGGGGAGAGAGGGGGCAACCTTGCCTGGTGCCCTTTTTGATGCAGAATTTTTCAGATAAAAAGCCCACCAAGGAGACTTATGCTTCAGGAGACCTGTATAGTTTAGACAGGATCCGCAAAAAGGTACCTTCAAAGTTCATACAACCAATTACGTAAAATAGGTATTCCCTAAACAGACTGTCGAATGACTTTTGGAGGTCTATGGATTAAAGCATGGCTCTCCTGGTTAAACTCCTGGTTTGATCGGGAGCTTGGCAAAATGGTATGAATCCAACCTGGTTAGGATGGATATAGCTGCTGTGGAAAGAGTTCAAGAGGAGGGAGATTCTCACCCTCCCACAGGGCGTTAAAGTACCCAACTAGGTTGGGGCCATACATACTATTTTCTCTTTTTAACAAACTTTTTGTAGAAGGCGTTTGGGAAACCATCAGGACCTGGTGCACTATTAGTTTTGAGGTATTTCAGTACCTGCAAAGTCTCCTCTAGAGAAAAGGGTTCTTTTAATGTTTGCCTTTGGGCTGCTTTAGACAAGTTCAGACATCTCATGAACTCGTCAGCCACCGCTGTAGAGAGCGGAGAGTTTGCATCATACAGTCTATGATAAAATGCACTTAACTCCAAAATTGTTTTGTGTGGTCCTACCAGTTCGAGTCCTAATTTTTGCAAAGCGTAAGATTTGGGTCGTGGAATCAGTTTGTTGACTAGAAGTTGACCCTGTTTGTCTGACCAGGTGAAAAACCTGTGGGCCAAACCCTGGAGAGATTTTTCAGCTATGGTTGTCAGGCAGAGATTCATTTATGCCTGCAAGACGTAATGCTAGGTATATTGAGTGCAAAATAGTTGTCAATGGCAGTCTAAATTTCAATGCCTTGTAACTTATCTTGCAATACACTGCAATTTATTCTAAAGTGGAAACCAGATTGCATATCTTCCAAGGTGGGGAGTGTAACTACCACAGGGTCATGGTCAGAACAAGTTGAGGAAAGAATGTGGGTGCTCGTGACAAGGGGGACTGAGTGGGTTGACATGACTATGTAGTCAAGTCTAGAGTAGAGCTGATGGGCTGTGGAATAATGTGTAAAATCTCTGGCTGAAGGATTAAATTCTCTTCAGATGTCGACCAGGTCATGTTGGCGCAGAAGATGTGCCAACCTGTTGCTCTACTTTGGGGAATGTTTATAATAGTGATGTCCCGATTTGTCCAACATCCGATCAAGGGCCCCATTAGAATCTTCTTGAAAAGTCATGGTTCCCTGAACTTTGGGTAAAGCCCGGGTGAGCAAATCATGAAAGAATGCCAATTGGCTAGTATTAGGGGCATAGTATACAATAAATGTGACCAGTTGACACGATATTGATCCTATCACTATTAAGGACCTCCCCTCAGTATTTCTCACCACCTCCAACTCATGGAAGTTCAAATATTTGGCCAGACACAAAGTCACCCCACAGTGATTTTTCCTAGCATTTACCATGTAAAACTGAATGTAGTGTTCGTGAAGATACAAATTTGCAGAACTCCTGATAAAATGGGTTTCTGCAAGAGAGGCAGGCAGGGGGGAATTGGGCCCTTAAAGGTTGTGAGATACTATCTGAAGGGAGGTAGGAGATTTGTCTGGGACTTTACTCATGACAGGCCTGGAAGAGGTATCTTGCCTATTAGCCATATGAGTGTGGATTGAAGTCACCTACGCGTGGCATGGACTAGGGTTAGGAAGGAAAAAAGGGAGGAATCATACTAGTAAAATAGCAAAAAACATAATAAAAAACACACATTCAAAATGGAGAGACTGCCGAGGCCCCAGGGGAGGAGCCCAGACACACCCCAGGTGAGTACACCCATGGAAGACTCAGATGGACACCCACTCAACAGGTCTCCAACCCATGGTCGCATATGGGAGGGCATATCCAAGGCACAGATATGTGAAAACATTTTTGCAGCAGCAGCAAATTTAGAACAATACAAGGCAATGCATAACTAATAAACAACAGAGCACTCGGCCGAGCAGCTAAGGTGGTGCTCCAATAGGTAAAGATAAAGTGAAGGTATGACAATCCCTTCTTAGCAGAACAAACTAAATTTAGGGTGCATTATGAAATTCTATACTATCTACTAGAGATCAAAAACAAGGCCCTTATTCAATCACATGACTTAAAACACAATATGGGAAATGCAACCCATAACCTTCACAATCAGTTGGGAATGGACCAAGCACCAGGATCTGACTTCTGAGTCTGGAAAAATCCAGGAAAATCCAGGAGTTGAGTGGTGATGTAGCCATCTAGGTGACATTCACAGGGATAGGCAGACAGCACTAGATCCAAGATCTGTGATCAATGCCTTTAGGTTGGGTGCTTGTGCTTATTAGTTCTGGTGACTTTAATTCAAAGAGGGTACAGTGGAGCTTGGGAACACTCTGGTGGTGAATCAGTGGAAGCATCTTTATGTAGAAGACCTACATCAAATAGCAACTTTTGGCCATCTGAAAAACTTGAGAAGGAGAATATTTTGCTCTGATATTGGAAGATTAGGCGTAAAGGAAAGGCCCATTGCTAGGTGATTTCTCTTGCAGTCAAAAGTTGAAGTTGGAGTTTTACTACACATTGACGTTGGATGTTCAGAGCCGCAAATATCTGTACTAGAGAACCCTCCATCAGCAGCTCTGAATGACCTTTGACCACTAATGATTGCCTCTTTTTTTGAGAAATAGTGCGGTTTAACTATAATATTCCTGGGGGGGCATCTTTTGGCCAAACATAGAGATCTGTGAACCCGGTCTAGCACCAACATATCTTCAGAGCTATCAGTCAACAGCATATGCATAAACTTTTTGGTAGCTTCTTGTACATTACGAATAGATTTGGGCAGACCTTTAAGATATTCATTGCTGATTTGCTGGATCACCCAGGTTTACCCACAATAATCTATCATCTACAGCCTTGGAGAGCTTCATATAAATCTAAATTGTGTTTGTGTTCATTAAAATAAATTTTAGAATGTATTCATTGTATATTACCACATTTGTGCATTGTGGTTCCATTATTGTAGAATCGTACCTCAAAGCACCTTTACAACCCACCTGTGTTGCAACACACCTAAATGTATGATAATGCACTGTAATGCTTTGCAGTGTGCTGCTTTACTAATGTGTTGTGGTGCATTATTAGCCAATTCAAATGAATGGACTTCCCTTACAAAGTGACAAGGAATAACAAAATGACAAGAAATTCCCTTACAAAGTAACAGGAATAACATATACTGGTATACATACAATAAGTAACAATTTACATACATATTATGCATCCTATAGTGCTTGGGAACATGTATATAGTTGTTACAAATAATTCTATAAAAATAAAACTTTAATCTGTTAAGTGTTCTAAGAAATCTAATTAGCACACAAATTACAAAATATATATCTTCCTTCTATCAAAGAAAAAGAAAGCGACCATCTTTACTCGTAAAAGGGGAATGGGTAGAAACTAAATATAACATCTTTACTCGTAAAAGGGGAATGGGTAACAACTAAATATAACATTTAAAAAAAAAAGAAATCGTATTCTAGTATATTGTACTGTTATACATGGCTTGGTAAATATGTGAACATTTAATTATAGTCCAAGAACCCCAAGTTTCAGAGAACTTGCTTATCCTATCCAAGCTGATAGCTCTTGCTTCCTCTATTAAATAAATATAATGTACTTTGTGTAGCCAAAGCTGTACAATAAGTATAATATGTGAATACCAAAACAAAGGAATAATGCTATGAGCTGCATTAAGGAGATGTAGCATTAAAGATTTCATATATTTCTTCAAAGACATTTTGTGCAAATGTAATAAACAAACCTCTGGTCCTAATGGTATTGCTGAACCAGTAATTTGTTGGCTTAGGTTCGGTACTTCCCTCCAAAAACCTTGTATCCGGAGACAACTCCACCAGTTATGGATTATTGTGCCAATATCAAAGCCACACCTCCAACATGCATTAGATTTCTGTGAAAGAAATCTATGTATCTTATCCAACATCCAATACCAATAAGTAAGTATTTGATATGAATTTTATTGCAACTTACTACTTATGGAACACTTATGCGCCATTAGGTACAATCTGTCCCATTGATCATCCATTAACTTTAAATCAGGTCCCTGTTCCCAGGTTCTCCAAAATCTTTGTGAGCAATTTGGTATGTATTGGTCAAGATATTTGTACATAAGGGAAGCGGTATGCTGAATAGGTACATTATTAGGACAGGACTGCTCAAACACCGATGGTCGGAGTGGGAGTTTCAGCTCAAGATCCAAAGATCTGATATAATGTTTGATCTGTAAATATGACCACAAAGGAAATTCTTTTTCTCCTTGCATCATTTCTTTCAACTCTAATCTATCCAATATCTTTCCTGATTTGTAGAAATCACATATTTTTGGTAAGGATTCTAACTTCCATCCCTTCAAAAATCTACTATCTAATCCTGGTTTAAAATCAGTATTTCCAACTAGTTGTGTTAGTAAACCTGGTGAGAAAGCTATTTTTTTCTTCTTTATTATTCTCTTAAATAGGGCTATCGTCCCTATCATAGGATGTTTTTTAACATGAGTAGGTAAACAATGGGTCTCCAACCAAGTGGTGGAGCCCAAATCCATAGTACAAACTTCGCCTTCTAAATTTACTCAATCTTTACAATATGAATAGCAATTCAAGTCTAAAAACCTGGCTAAACTAATTACTTGATAATATTGCCGTAAATTGGGAAATCCTATACCACTTTGAGCTTTTGCTTTAGTCACAATAGCATAACTTATCCTTGTTGTAGGAACCTGCCATAAAAAACTGGTAAGAAGCGACTGCAGTTTAATAAAAAAGATGTCGGAACAAACACTGGTAAAGTCCTAAAAATATACAGCAATTGGGGGAGCACATTAATTTTTTACTATGGCCGCTCTGGCAAACCAGAAAAAAAGGTTTACTGTTCCATCGTTGCAAATACTCCCTAATTAATATCAGTAATGGTGCGTAATTCTTGTCATAAAGGTCAGTCACCCGTTTAGGAATTTGGATACCTAAATACTTAAAACTGTGGGATTCCCAAGAAAAAGAGAATGTTTGTTGTAGAGAATGAACCACCTGCTGTGGTAGAGATACATTTAGGGCAGCAGATTTATTATAATTTACCTAAAAATTGGAAGTTTTTGTGGAATTTATTCAGTTCCTTGAGTAGGATCGAAATAGAACTTTGAGGTTGTGTACAGAAAAATAGCAGGCCATCTGCATAAGCTGCTGTTTTAAATTCCTTATTTCCAATTGTAAAACCTCTGATGTCCCGGTTCAAATTTTACCATCCTGATAACAGATTCCAAAGTCAAGATAAAAAACAATGGGGACAAGGGGACACCCTTGCCTTTACCGTTCTTGATCATTTTCTTATCTGAAAATATCCCATTCATTTTAACTTTCAATGTTGGCAGATACTACAGGGTTTTTAACCAACACATCATGTGCTCAGGAAATTCTACATATTGGAGGGTTTCTAACATGTAGTCCCAGGCAACACTATCAAAAGCCCTTTGGTGTCAGTAGATAGGATCATTCCCTTTATGTTTCTGGATTGTACCCAATGAATTATGTTAATGGCCTTGATAGTATTATCTCGTGCTTGGTGACCTGGCATAAAGCCCCCCTGGTCCAATCCTACTATTTTAGATATAGAGGCCAATATTTGGTTACTAAGCATTTTAGCTAATAATTTAATATCTAGATCAGCCTATAATTTGTACAGTAACGTGTGTCTTTCCCTGGTTTTGGCAGCGCAGTGATATGGGCCTCCAATAAACTATTTATTGCTTTCAAGAGATGTGGGGTCAAAATAGAGGTAATTGTTTTATAATAAAGGTTTGTAAAACCATCTGGTTCTGGCCTTTTTCTGTGTTTTTATTTGGGCTACAGCCAATTGTAATTCCTCAGCTGTATATGGTTGTTCAAATCCTTCCACTTCCTCCTCCGAAAGAGTACAAAATTGACTGTATATTAAATATTGCCGCAGCAATTTTTGACTTGTTGTATTTTGGGTATTGCTTTTATTTTTAAGGAAAAGATCCTAAAGATCTGTATAATAATTATAAAAACATGCCATATTTTTGACTGTGGGTAGTCCTTCCATTGGGCATCAAAAGCTCAAATCTGTGGTTTCACACTTACCTCTTCCTAACTAAATCGCAGGTGTCTCTCTCCTGCGCATGCGGGCAATTCTGGCTTGCTTGACCCCGGCCTTTCTTGACATTCTTCTGCCTTGTAATTTGGTAGCGTGTATCCTCTGCCCACCCTGGTGTGCCCAAGGACCGCAACCGGGCGGTAACCAGCAGCTCAACATCCTCACCACTAGAGGCTCTGGAGAAGACCTGGTTGACGCTTTGACCCTGATTTATTAAAGCTCTCTTAGGCTGGGGAGAATACACTTTCAGAAGTGAAGCTGGGTGTTCCATAAAACATGAAATGGATTTTTGAAATCCTTTGCTATTTGCTAGCAAATGTTTTGAATCCTGGACCAGATCCATTTCAGGTTTGCTGGATCACCCACCTTCACTTCTGAAAGTGTATTCTCTCCAGCCTTGGAGAGCTTTCATAAATCAGGGCCTTAGACTCTGGACCTTGGCCCTTCTCAGGGCTCACACCACTTTTCTGCAATCCTTAGTGCCCCCTTGTGACCCTGTCTCCGCAAGCGTGGCATATGGGAGGAAGCTTGAATTCCCATTGGGCTTTAGCCAAGAATTTGCCAGTTCTATTACTTTCCACATAATATAGCTTTGTTCAGAAAAAAAAGGTAATTCTTTTAGCATTCTTCTTAATGAATACCTTTAGTTTTATTCTTGCCTGATGTAAGTCCCGTTCAGACTGCTGTGTTATGGATTTGTTATGTGCACTTTCCAGTTCAAATATTTTCCTTAATAAAATATTTAACTTTTTACTCTCCTATTTTTTCTTTTGAAAGCCTATTCTGATAAGTTCCCCTCTGATAGCACATTTATGCGCTTCCCATATGGTCATAGGGTGCAAAGTATCTCATTTAAATATGCGGATAAGTTGTTGTCAATTGTTTTTTACAAGATTGGGTCAGTTAATAAAGTTGGGGTTAATCTCCAGCTCCAGTTTTGGTGTCTATTCTGAAACCATGACATAATAAAGGTATTTGGTGCATGATCAGAGTATATTGTGCCAATATCCGCAGAATCTACTCTAAATAGATCTGACTGTGTAAGGAAAAAATAATCAATCCCTGAATATTTCTTATATACTGCGGAAGGTATAATCTCTTTCGGATGGACATAACACTCTCCATCCAACAGTTGTAATGATTGTAGGTAGCATTCTTTTCATTTTTAAGCACCTTATAGGGAACTGAAGATTTCCTATTGGAGGTATTTAAAGTGTATTGAAAGGAATGTTAAAATCACATCCCATAACCACAAACTCTTGAAGAGCCATTACAACTATTTGAAGAAAGGCCAATTAACCACAATTTGGAAAGTACACATTCACTAATGTAACTTCTTTACCTTCTATATGTCCTAATAGGAATATGTATCTACCCTCTGGGTCAATGTGCATATGAACCTGTCATGTAAAACCAATCAGTAAAATTGATACTCCTTTAGTCTTGGAAATTGGATTAGTGGCATGATATGCCTGTTAGAAATATGGATTAGTCATCTTGGGTTTCTTACGTGTTTTAAAATGTAGCTCCTGGAGGAAGGCAATAGAAGCTCTAGCTTGTAGAAGCTAAAGAACCTTTAAGATCATGGACATTTTTTCTGGGCTAGGAAGCCTTTTAACATTTCAAAAAAAAAATACCGACGTAAGTGCTTCCAAACCTACTAAATTCTGGTATGCCATGGTAATTCTTGGATTATCACTAACCATAAAAAAAGGGATAAGACTAATGTGCTGGTATACCACAAAAATAGTTAAAGTTCATAAGAACCAAAGAACTGAACAATGCTAAATGTATATACTTACGAGGCCAGTCCTTTACAAAGGTTTTAGGGTGCAACACGTTATCCTCCAGTGATGGGAGGAGGAGGAGGCCAGCACTCGGTCAAACTAGTATAAAAATCAAAAATTGTTTACCTTTCAAGAAGTTAGTACTAACAAAGAAAATATTGACAATCTACTCTCTGCTAAATAGGATATCATCACTTCAGACTTTAAAGCAAATATAGTGGACAAGCTTAACCATATATAGTAAATTATATAATAGGCTTTAGACTCTCAAAATCACGTATTAACAGTATAGATACTATGATTAGAAACTCAGGAAAAAAAACAAAATAAATTAATTGCTACTAGAAACCTTCATCATGTCAATCATCAGTTAGTCTGAATTATTATTCCAAATAATTGTGTAAAAGGATTTTCGAGTGAGTCTTAAATGGTATACATATGGGTAGGATTCTCACGGACTTCCCGCAGGAGAAATTGAAGAAACTTTTCCTGGTAGTGCATTCAGCGCTGTATAAAAGTCTTGGTACCATTCAGGTACTTCTACCTCAGGAATTTGAAGTGAAAGGCAAAACGCAGGTAGATCCAAGGTGAGCATAAAAAAACTGGCTTTTCATTCCAAGTAGCCTGTAGACAAAATGGGAATCTTCACCTGTACTTAACACATGCAATATGGGTTTCAGGGCCCTCCTATTCATGAGAGTCATAGGGGATAGATCTTGATACAGTGATATTTCAGCTTCATTAAAAGTCAGTTGTTGGCTTTGCCTAGCTGCTGCCTATATATCTTCTTTCAGAGAAAGACTTTGTAAACAGCCTACAACATCTCTCGGCGGGAGATAATCTGGGCCTCTAGGTCTGTGTATCCTAATAATTTCAATGGCAGTCTCTGTGGATCTTTCATGTAAATTATTAAATAAAGATCTCACTGCTGTTCTGGTAAAACCGTTTTAGGCAGTCCCTTAATTCTCAAATTATCTCCTGCTTCGGTTATGATACTTTTCTGTTCATTTCCAATAGATGGTCCTGATGTGAGGTGACCGTCTTCTCCAGGCAGGTTATTGCATATCCATGACTTTTCCCTGTCTAAGCAACTCCTTCCAATTTTGCAGTGAGAGCGGAGAAGTTGCTTTTGAGATCTGTAATTGCCGTGTGTAGCGTGGCTTTTAGTGGTGGTTAGATCTGCCAGTAATACCGGTGCCTGTGTCTCACTGTCGGAGTGATCAGGTTCCCCTTGATGGCAAGAACAAGTCTAATCGAGTCTTCAGCCAGCAACTCGGGTGCCATATTGGATCTGGCTTCCTCCTGCAGTTCAGGTTCCTAGCAGGAAAATATTCAAGCAGATTTTGGGATTGTGATCCTGAAATCAATCGCTGCTGTTTTGCAGAAAGAGTCCCCTTCAAATTTTTGCCCATTTTGTGTGGAATCAGCTTGCCAGTCTTTTTTTTCTATTTAGCAGAATCAGAGCCTTCCAAATATGCTGCAATTTTGCTAGGCATGCCCCTAGCCACGCCTCCTGAGTGGACTTCATTTAAGGACATTTGTGTTGTTGCTGTTCATATAATGGTGTACCTTCATAAATTAGGAATTTAGGGTCAATTGGGTGGTACAAAGTCACTTTCTTTGACATGATTTTTTAACCCTCAAAGCTCTTCTGCCTTTGCTATTAGACCTAATAAAGTGGAACCCTTTCAGGAAGAGGTTTTCTGCCTCTGCTGTGACATCTAATTCATGATTTAGAAAGGGCCTTCTGCCTCTGTTATGAGACCTAACTCATAGTTTATGCAGAACCCTTGGTGCCCTCTTATTTATACATCCAGCCGAACATGCTGGAGCAACATTAGTTGGCTTTCTAGATCACGTCCTCTTTAAGAAACAAGAGCATCATCAAAAAATTGTATCAATAGCAGAAATGTCAGGAGGGTTTTTTTCAGGTATTCTGAATATTATTACAATTTAATTCTGATTATTGCCAAGCCTTGTTATGTATGATTATAAAGAAAAGATAGAGAAGTGAATAGACTATTTACGGCAAATAAAAACACAAATATTTATTGGTCAATGATTATAGTGGTCTTATTGCTAACATAGAACTACTATTCTAAGAGGTGAGCAAATCATAAACCAAAATTGAAACAAATAGCAGTGTTTATACTCTGTGAAAGGTGATCTAAATTCTAGGCTTGTCTCAAGCACCCAACGCATTTTGCCAGTGTGGCTTCTTCAGGATTGTTGAGATCACAGAAATGTAGAAATAATAACAATAGCTGACAAATAAAAGAAAATAGTATAAATATATATAGGGTGTGAAAAATCATTAAAACATTCCATACACTATCGAAAAAAGTATCAGTTTAATAGAGATAGGTAATATATACAACAAGGATACATAACTACTTAAATGTAATCACTGTGCTTTAAAACCAAAGAAAGGGGTACCAGAGAAATATCCACGCCAAAGTACCCTCAAGGATCATACTAAAGGTGAGCGGATAATAAGGAAGATCAAATACATGTATAGATGAGAAATCAAGAGGATTTGAAAGAAGATTTATGTAATATATGATAATGTACTTACTTAAGAGACTGTGGGCGAATGATAGTTTTCAGCAGTATTGGTTACTTTGAATAAATCTGAGTATTGATTGGTATGATGGTGTGGGTAGATGATAGCTGGGAATGTATAAAATGGATAATGAATAACTAATATAGGGTAAGGTGGGGTCCCAAATGTTAATACGTTATTGTTCTAATTACCAAAAGGGTGTACTTACTTTCTCAATTAAGAAACAGCTCAAAATAATGTTGATATCACTTGATAGGATGATACTAAAAGGTATGAAGGAAAGAGATGGATTTAATTCTTCGAGTTGAAATGCAGCAATTAATGGGTTAATTGGATATACCTAGTGTTAGCCTGGAATGGCTGGATAAATCACACCCTATATATATTTACACTATTTTATTTACTTATTTTATTGTGTTTATTTGTATTTGTCAGCTATTGTTATAATTTCTCTATTTCTGTGATCTCAACAATCCCCTGAAGAAGCCTCACTGGTGAAACGCGTCAGATGCCTGAGACAAGCTTAGAATTTAGATCACTTTTCACACACTTTTCACATCATTGACCAATAAATGTTTGTATTTTTATTTGCCCTAAAAAGCCTACTCTCTTCTCTATACTTTCTTTATAACCAGACAAAAAAATTGTATTTTTTTTGTACCTCATTTGAATAATGAACCAGGAACAATTAAATTATCTACTCCCTCCTTTCATAATTTTAATGATGCCGACCCCAAATCATTACAAGTCATTACATGGTCTGGCACTCAATGAATCTGAAATAGAGACTGACCTATTACATGTTGTAAATAAATGTATCTATATTATATGCACTCATTTTTTGAATGTATATTGTGTTATTGATTTCTAATACAAGTTTGTTTGTCAACAATAAAGCCAACTTTTCTTTGTTTTTAATTTCTACTCATTTAAGTAATGTTTATTTGTTCTCAGGTTCCATTTCAGTTAACAGTCGAAATACACCCTTCCAAGTTGGGGGAGATAGTGAAATTCTTGACCTTGAAGGGGATATGTACCTAGGTGGTCTTCCAGAACCCAGAGAAGATCTTCAATTACCCCCTGAAGTATGGACAGCCTCCCTTGGATTAGGATTTGTAGGTTGCATAAGGGACCTTTTTGTGGATGGAAAAAGCAGAGACATTCGACAGCTGGCTGAGTTATCTGGACCTGCAGGTGTTGCCCCTTTCTGTACTCGAGATACTCAACGGCACTGTACTAATTCTCCATGCAGAAATGGAGGACAATGCAGAGAAGGCTGGAACCGTTTCATTTGTGACTGTGTGGGGACAGGCTACCTAGGGGATACATGTGAGAGAGGTGAGATTATTTTCTAAACATCAAAACAAAATTGTAAATAAACTGAATTTGACAAATTTGATATATTTATAAATGGTTCAAAAATGTTAATGGTAAATTAAAATATTTTTTTTAAATAGTTCTACTTTCTGGCTAGCAAGATTATTTGCTAATTAAATGTGTGTTTTGTTACATTTATGGCCCAGTCACATACAACTTTCTCTTACTAGCTATAAAATGAAAAGAGTTTAGGCAATGCCACTTCTAAAATGTTCCATTTGGTTAAGTAAATTAAATAATATGAACTTAACTCTGATTTAATATTGACTAACTACAGAAGGCAGATTTTTTTTAAATTTAAAATGTATTGATTTAAAGGTCTGCACCTTTTCTTTGTGTAGTGGTTTGATTTAATACATTTCATACATTTTTTTGTCAATAGCCCCCTTAGAATTATACGGAGAAAAAGGTTGACGTGTTTAATACTTATTTCCCCCACTACATCACTGATAAAACAAATATTTTTATCTTTTTGGTTTCAGTATCATAAGTAATAACAGTTGTTGGCACATCAATAGGTCTATAGCTGAAATATCAAATTTTTTTGAAATGTTTTCTTTTTTTGTTTGGCTAAAGTAGCCAAACAATTGGTAATGTTCATGAACCTAAAACGGGGAAATCATTCCTTGAAACACAAATGACCAATTGTGCCCACTAAAAACACTGAATGTGAAATAAAATAGTCAAAATACAAAAAATTAGGAACATTTAGTTGTGAAAGTCACATTAAAAATGTATTTTAGGTAAAAATAAATAAAAGAACATCCCTGGATAGGTTCATTAAAAGAAAAACACCAATGTTATAGCACAGTATCATCAAATAATGTTAATCTCTTACATAATAGTAAAATGTCTACAATTGAAAAAACTGGAACAATAAAATATTAGTAAATTCAAAAATACCTTATTATGGCTACCACTTGTGCCTTTCTGTTCCATTTATGTTTTCCTTATTAGAAGCTGCAGTCTTGAGTTACGATGGCAGTATGTACCTCAAAGTCTTGCTTCCTGGAGTCACCCACACAGAAGCAGAAGATGTTTCCTTACGTTTCATGTCTCAACGAGCATATGGGCTTCTTCTGGCCACCACTTCTAAAGAGTCTGCAGACACTCTGAGACTAGAATTGGATGGAGGAAAAGTGAAACTGACAGTGAACCTAGGTAACAAAAGAATGATACCATTCCTAAGAAAACAATGACTAAACTAATGGCAGCAATCACAGAGACATAATAATACAGTTTACACCTATTTAATAATAATTCTATTCGTACACCTTTTTAAAATAGGTGCTGTAAGCTAGCACAAAAATCTAAATCTGTGTTGTTCTGAAATTAAAAAGAAAAGTGCAGAAATATTACCACCAGTATTATGAAAAAGGAATTTAACTCTGAGAAACATTGCACCAAGTTTTTAAAGCTCTCCAAGTATAAATAAAATAGACTATCATAAGAAAACCTGGGTGATCCAGCAAACATGGAATTGATTTTTTAAAAATCATGTGCTATATTAGTTGCAAATGTTTTCAGTTTTGGAGCAGATCCATTCTAGATTCTTCCATAATAGTCTCTTCTCCACTCTAGCAGAGCTTTAATAAAGCCGACCCATTGTGTATGGATTTCTGCTGATGTCAAAAGCCATAATTGCTGTAGCCCCGAATTGATATTCGTTATCCCACTATGCCTTTGCCATCTCTATAGAAAAGGAAATACTATTTAATAAAAACTTTGTTCATATTATGTTCGGATGTTGTATTTCCTTAATTGAAGAGCATATAACATTTCTCATAATGACAGGTGATTTTACCCATAACTTTTTTGTTACTGACTAAATTGAATCAGCTTAGAGGAGAAAAGGTATGTGCTTAGCCTGAAAATGAAGATTAGGTTCAAGAAATTAGAAACAACCACAACCTTTTCACTTTCTGACAGTAATGAGGGAAGAGTAAATACACTCTTTTAATTTACTTGTGCGTTTAACTTGAATTCTTACTAGTTGGGTCTTTTCACAACAGGATATTTAAATTATTCACAGCAATAGTCTTAAACATATGTCCATATAAGCTGTATATAACTAAAGATTTGTACTCCAAATGCATGAGTACGAGAGTATGTGATTCTTAAATTTGATCCCATTTTGATTCCCATTTGAAGCCCTATTCAACTCGCATGTCCACAACTGAGGCTAATTAAGGTGTTCTGTTTAGTTGTAGACCTAGGTATATAAATGGGAACAAAATCAATTTTGGTGATAATGATTGTCTTTTCTTATTTAATCCACACATTTATTAACTTATATTTTTATAGGTTTTGCAAGTTTTGAAAAACATCAATTTAATCACCATCTTGAACATATTGCCACATTTAACATCCCCTTTCACCAAAAAATAAGTTCATCCCTTTTATGCTCTACTTTGAAAATGTAGAATGGGATTCTATGAAAAACTGCTGAGTTTTTTTTACAAACGGCTTTTTGAAAAGTAAATAAAGTTTCACAACTTTAAAGATTTTGCTTCTATTCTCCATTTTAGAAGCATGCTCCTACTTTGATGAATCACACATAATTACAGTGGGAAACAAAAAAGTTTATTATCCCACCCAACACCCAACAAAAACCTTTGGGTGCCAGGACTGAAACCAGAACTTTAGGTCTGTGATAACAAAACACTTGTTTTAGTAATAACAAACAAAAAAACATCACCATTTGTTGGTGATAAAAATAGGTGACATATGTGACAATTGTCACAATCTACAACTTACCGGTTAGTGCCTCCCAATACATAAAAAACATTGATTTTTTTACTTAGTGGGGGAACATAATCAGGGCTTCTAAAGAAGTAATGGGTTTTTGCCTACTTTAAGCTCTATGCGTTTGAGATATGAGAAGCAAGCAAATTCAAGAAAGGTTTAATTTTTTTTTAAGGCTATCAATAAGTTTGTCTTGTCTTATCTTGCCTCTTCATCACATACCATTTGTTTTAATAAAGTAAAAAAACATGTTTTTTTTTGTGCTTAAATGAAATGAACAATTACATATTTTACACATTTACATCAGGTGCATGTTTCAATCCTATCCTATTTGAAGATTCCAAATTGTATGAAAACTGAACTGATTTTTTAAAAATCTTTGTTGCACATTTTTTTACTGGTATGGTTAATACTGCAATTTTCCATATATATTTGTCTCTCTGGCTGCTGCTGCATTACCTGTGAAAGTTTAAACTAGTAGTATAGATGTATAATGGTTAAATAAAATGATTAACGGTAAATAAAATTATAATGTTTTCAAATATTTGCATTTGTAAAAACCTTCAGACAAATATGGTCTGTCAGGCATGGAGTCGACATTTCAGAGTGACAAAATCCAGATTCACTGTTCTCTTTATAATTTATCATACATAAATACATCAGATTTCTAATATTCATATTCATCTAAAATTTTAATAATTTCTCATAAGCATTTTAAATATATTATTCATAAGCTAGATATCCTACTGGATATTCCGGGGCTGCTCAAGTAAGCCCCTTACTCAGATATTTTTTGGTGCTCTAGCAATTGAAACTAAAGTTTAGGTAGGAGTGAGCACTTTATGATGCCTGCCAAGTACTGTAGCATGCTAGAAATTGTGTACTGGTAGCAAATTAAAAGTATGAACTTTTGTATAATGAACATTTTAACACAGAACTATATTAAATTCCAGAGGATGAAAAAAAGTGTAAGACCAAACATTCTGTCTCACACAGAAATTCACTCTTTCAAACTTTACAATAGTCATGTCTCGTTTTAACAAAAACACATCACATTTTAATGTGATTTTTGGTTTGATAAACTTTTTTAAATCATGATATTCCTTTTAGGCTTTTCAATATGACACAGACAATATGGAAAACAGAAAAATCTTTGTTTCATTTTCAAAATGTTTCATTTATACATATACAAATTACATTTTTTTACCACATCATGCTATTCCTTGTTTTATAAGAAAGAGTGTGAGATCTGGTTTTGCCTCTGTTTTGTCCACATCCCCTTTTCCGTAGCGGTTGACGACATGTGGGGACAACAGCTATCAGCCCAAGAGCAAACCATGTAACTCCTATGAATAGGAGGGCAGGATTGTTTTTGAATACCACAGAAGGGGAGATTAGGTTCCCCTCTAAGCTTTTGGTTGATTGGTGCATAACAGGAACAGTTCATCATATGACCTGACCTATCAACCCAGGCAATAAGCTTAGAGGATAAAATTGGGACCACTCACTTTCTTTGTCTGGCTGTATGGCTGTAGTTTGCAAGGTGGCCATTTCATGACAGTGTTCATAGTAAGCTTTAGCATTTATTGATTTACACTAATATTTATGTTAAAAAAACCATCAAAACGTAATGAATGAATAAATATTATATAAGGTGTTTATGGTAAATCCTAAATCACCCTTTTATTATAAAATGTATATTCACAAATAAATTTACTTTTTTTGTTGAAGAAGTTTGCATGTTACCAATTGTATTTAGTAACAATATGTTATCCTTGTTTAGCTTTAGTTTTAGCCAGTTAAATTCACCATACATATTATTATATTGTTAGTTGGCAGAGTGGAAAAAAATTAGTATGTGCTAAACTATATTATGAAATGGTCCCTGAGACACATGTACGTCCCCGGAATATGTGGGTGCTGAATTGTTCAGTCTGCAGAAACATCTGAAGGATAATCCAAGCTGTCTCTTTCTCTTCCCTCAGACTGTATTCGGATAGTGTGCGGGCCCAGTAAGTCTCAAGCTGTATCTTTGATATTACTGCGCTTTTTACTGAAACTGTTTTTCTATTTACTTGTCAACTTTTTTTGCTATCTTTCTCTCAATTCTGTGTATTTTCTGTAAAGTGTGCTCTCTCTGTCCTTGTTATGGTTCTCTTCCTGCACACCCTAACTCTTAACTTTTTGTGTGTGTCTTTTAGAGTATATTGTTCTACTAATTTTGTTTTAGACTGATATAATTTAATCACATGTCTAAGCAAAGATCTTAAAAAATAGTAAAATATTTTGTAGTCTTTTTTCCTAGCATTCAGTGTTTTTGTTGTTTTCTGGCATTTATTTTTTCTCTCTCTTTATTGGCTGGCAACTGTGGGGCAGATATGATAATGTGTCAGCTTTTATTACCTTCATTTTCCCTGTAGTGTACCTAATCCAAAACATATATGAACTGTAAAATGGGTTAACTGAATAACTGTTAAATAACGGTTGAGAGCAGTGTAATTTTTTTTCTTTTTAATTTATATATGACCACTGTAAACCAACTGTTAACCACTCTTGGACACTGCATGTAGCATCTGAAAAAAAATGGTGAAAATGCTATCATAAGTAAACTGGAGAAAAAACAACAACATTGCACTTCAAACACATTAGTCTGTTTATAGTTCAGGATTAAAATGGCTTATGTTAATAGAAATTTTGTGTGTGATGAAAAATGTTTAAAAAAGTGATTCAATTTTAAATAAAGTGATACTGTTTAATTAGGAATCCAAACATTTTAGTTTTGGGCACTTTAGAAAGGGCTAGAAACTGCATTTCATTATTGAGACCTCTGTCCCATTAAGCATGATAACTTTCCATTGTGGTGCACTGAAAACCTTGCAGTTGTCACAAGAAGCAGTAGCCGATAAAGCTCTGTGGTTTGTTGCAGTGTGGTAAATGTTTCCAGTGTGGGAATACATCTTGTGTTTCAGGCACAGAAAATTTAAAATCTTTCTAGTGATAATATTTTACAAGTGTAGATAACATTGAAAAAACTTATCAGTCGTTTTTCTCTGGAAAAACTGTCTGACTAGAGTTGCATTCAAAATACCATGTGGTTGCATTCAGTAATAATTCTAGTAATATTGTTTTTTTTTGTTATTAATGTTTTTATTCAATGATACCTTTGATTTTATAACTTACATATGGTTATTTTATCATGTCCCTTCAAAAGTTGCCAGCCTGTTTTGCTTTTTTTTTTACCTCCTTTTTTCTCTTAAACTGTCTATCTATATGTGAAATACTTTTGTTATAACATATAGGTCCAAGCCTTACTAATTATTCAGTCGTATTTTGGCCCTATAATGCTTTACTAATTAACACTAGTCGTTAGATTTTATTTGCTGTGTGTTATATATAAAAGCAAACTTACTAAAGCTGTATAGCAACCAATATTGCACAAACAAACTGCAAAATACAAAATGATATTCTGAGAATTTTTGCTCCCCCAACCTGTATTAAAAATATATAATGCAATTTCTATACAAAGTGACTGCTGGGATTGGATCAGAACGATAGAGCAAAAAAAAAAAATGTATCCAAAACTTTGATTGAGTAAACGATAAAAAAAAAAAATATTCCTTATTTTAACAAAAAAGTTTATTGAAAGAATGGCAAAATAGAATTTTACCATTGCTTGTTAGAATAAAAATACCAGAATACTCTGACAGAGTTATCTATCTGTGGCTAGTAAGATGGATAGACAGATAGGTAGGTAAATAGATATATAGTATAGTATATATGTGATAGCAAGGCATGAAATCAATTGAGCCCCCCCCCAATCCTGGATTTTAAATATCACTATATAGTATAGCTACTGACATGTGTATGTAGAATTACATCTTTCCATGTTGATGCAGTTTTTGACTTCACGTCTTCTTTATTCTTTGTAGGTAAGGGCCCAGAGACTTTGTATGCAGGTCAAAAGCTAAACGATAATGAATGGCACACAGTTAAAGTACTACGCAGAGGGAAATATCTGCAACTCAGTGTGGACAATGTCACAGTGGAAGGTATTATTACTCTTATTTTTTAACCAAATTGTTTGCTTTCAGCAATGCAAATTTTTAACAACCAAAACAGACTATTGGTTCAAAAAGATGTAAGGCCTAGTACACATGAATAGGAATGAGTGGGTAAATTTTTCATTTTAACCAATAGAGTTTTACCAGGTGTCACTGCAAAGCATACTAAACATGTACAGCCAGCAACCAATTATTAAAACCCCCTCTCCCTATAAAGCACAGTATGGTAGTTTCTTTATTAATTTGGTTCTTGCTCTTGATGAGGGTTGGGAGGTAGAATGCGTTAGAGAAGTAAAACAGCTTTACAGCTATACAACTATAAGAAACATTTTAGAGCATTTATAATCTCTTTGAGGCAGGATCAGTTTTGTATTGAGGGAGATACTTAAGACTGTTTACCTACCTGCTAAGCATGACTGCTGCTGTTGTTATTATTGTTAGTATCTCATAGCAAACTATGGCAGAAACCAATATTAGTGCACGGCACAGACTTATTTTAGGTTTTGTTTTTTTACCTTTCACACAGTTTTCCAGAATTTCGCTGTATTTGCCACAGTTTACAGTAAAATTTTTATATGGAGACACATACCACAGACTTTGCCATAGTAATCCTGACATTGTTCTGTATTTTTTGTAGAAATTCCAAATTATTTTTAATAATTACTTAATACCTACCAAAATACAGGACTGAATTTAAAGACTCACTACTTGACAGCTAGACCACAGAGCTCAGAATGACAGAAAAAAAAAGTTACGTGAAGCTTGTGCATTTTGCTAGTAATTAGAAGGCTTCAAGAAAAGCAGGCATATTTTCAACCCTCCTGGCATTTCTGTTTTTGCTTTAAACAGATGGGCAATGTATACTATATTATAAATACCAAGACTCTTGGGAATCCAAGCAACTTGTATATATAGTACAGTAAGTAACCTTACCTGTTTTTGAGCAGTGTTGGAGTACCCATTTAGATGTCCTAATGTCCTAATTCCATTGTTGTATAATACTATACAACAATGGAGTTCTCAAATAAACCTTTAAATTCACATTTTGAAGCAGTTAGTAAAGATAATATTTTTATTAACAATGACTTGAAAAATATACATAGGCAAACTACAGCCTTTGGAAAGAGGTTTAAGTGATTTCCCTAAAACAAGACAAAAACTGCCTTAAATTCCAATCTAAATATTTTGCTGATAATAGTTGAAATTAAAAAAAAAACTTTTTAAATCATCCAGAATATGTTAAGCAATCCCTTTATTTGGAAAATACAACCATATGTTACAATTAGAAAAAAGAACCTCTTATAAATATAATTTTTTTATTGAAAGTTTTTAACAACAAATAAAAGAGATTAGAGAAGAATGTACAAACATAGCTTGGTGCATTACATATGCATAATACAGCTATGCACAAAGACATCCTGATAATAAACTACTAAGTATACATAAGTATACATATTATATACATATTATATATATATATATAAGTATAAGTATACAGCTGCTTTATTAGGATTGTCTTTGTGTTTTCTTTTTAAAAACCAACAGCATTCTTGTGCAGATGTAAGAATGTTATCAGTATAATGACCCGAACCAGAACAAGACCAACATAGAAAGACCTACAGAAGAAAAGAGCTACAATAGGGGGATAAAGTTCCCATATACATTAAGGTCCATCTAGATTTGCTTTATGAATAATTAGGGTTTAGGTGGGCACAGATTGAAGTTGGTCCCAGGCTGCCCAGATCTCTTGATGCTTCCCTAAATGATCTTGTATTCTGGCCATCAGCAACTCTATCAGTTTAATATCTTGAATTCTCTTGTGTAGATCTATTTCCGTAGGAGGGGGGAAAGACTTTCATCGCAATGTTATCAAGCACCTAGCTGTGGTTAGAACATTGGTTATTAATTTGGTTTGTATTTTAGTAGGGCCTTTGACAGGGAGACCAAGGAAATGTGTTAGTGGATCCCTTCAGATTGGGTAAAATAGCAGCTAAGACAAAAGGTCATCTACTATCCTTCAAAATGGCACAATCATTGGGAAGTCCCAAAGGATGTGAAACAACGTACCCACTGCTGTTTCACATTGCCAGCAAATGTTGCCTACCCCAGGATAATTGGAGTGCATTATCTCAGGGGTGTAATACCAATGCATCATGATTTTGTAGATATTCTCATGATATATAGTACACCAAGAGCACTTAGGAGCCTAAAGCCAAACTATTTGTTATAGCTTTGAGGTTAATAGTCTTCCCAATATGTCATCCCATTTACGCATATATGTGTTGGCTGTCATGAGATCCATATTACCCCCTGCCAGAATCTGATATATTTTCAAGCCTCTCCTTGTCAGTCCCCCCACACATGCCCCCTCAAAAGGCATAAGAGTGGCGAAGCAGTAATTGACTGTGCAGAATGACAGATTTAGATATAAATGTAATACATACAGGTAATTTAAAGGTAATTCAAATGTCTCTCATAGTTCGTCAAAAGGTAGTAATTTGCGTGTTCTCTGGTGTATGATATAAAGGAGAAGACTCCTTTGATGTACCAAGGGGAGACTATCCTAGTAGTGAGACTATTGGGAATTTGAGGGGTATATAGGAAAGAGGGTAGGGGGATTTGGTTGCTTGAAAGGGAAAATTTGGTTTTGCATTTTTGTCATAATGCCATAACGATGGCAATGGGGGTGAAAGTAAGATACCTGGAATGGAGATTTTGGAGCTCCAGATTAGAGAGTTGAGATGGGTGGGAGAGGGCCACAATTGTTCCATTTCTGTTCAACAGTTGAATGGGGCCAATGTGACCCATGAGGCCACTTGGCGCAATTTGACCATGTATTAATATTTGACAAAGTCAGGGACGCCCAATCCCTTAATCTCTTTGGGTACATAGTACAGTTTTAGACATTCTTTGCGGTTTGTAACATACTATTAGGATGGTATAAAACCCTTTTAGATTGGCAAAATTTATCTCTAACTACTCATCACAATGATGGAGAGAATGTGGCGAGACGGGTACCTTTCTTCGTAACTGTGAGTGAAACAGTGTGTTGTAACACTTGCCTAAACAAATAAACCTGCTGTTATTTTTGGACTTTTGGAGGCTGCTGCCTCTAATCTGCCCTGTAAGCATCCCGTTATCATTAGTAACCCCCAGTAATATACCACAATGATCTATTATCTCTTTTTTTATTTTCCCTTTTGTTGTTCTCCCCCAATCCTATTTCTCTCTCTATATTCCCCCCTATACCAATTTTGTTCATATTCTTTCATATTTTATTCTTTCTCAAAAAAACGTAAATAAAAAAACAAGTGGTTGCAAGTTAACCTGTTTTAGGTTAATCCCTGTTATGCAAATTATAATTCTGCTCTAAAATGTAATGTTTAGATCTTTGTTTTAATTTTGGCCTGTCTTTTTTTCACTCCCTCCTCTTCCCTTCCTCTCCTCCTTTTACCTTCCCTTCTTCTGTCTTTCTTGTCATCTCTGTTTTCTTCTCTATTAGTTTTTTTTGTTATTTTTTAGTTGATACAGAAAGCAATCACTTTTAATGCTAACGGTGGTTCTTCAAGTTATTGGGGGTGTATTTTGTTTCTTACACACATACTCTCCATTGAGACATATTGTTTTTAAATAAATGACAATGTTGTGTGTTGTTATACACCTGTCTTTTAGGACTTTGTCAAAGATTTTTGTTTTATCCCAATAAATAAAACACTAGTAATGCAAGAGGATGTATTTTTCTCTCATGACTATATAATAGTGTATACCCGGATTTAAAATTTCCTTGATAAATCTTTCTTAAGATTTTAAAGTGTTCTTGGGAAGGAAACCTCTCAATATTTCTCTACAGATAGAAGCAATCTTGTCAAGTCCAAGATGGGAACAAACAGGCATTTTGTTTGATCTTTTAAGTACGTTGCTGCCTCATTTAGGGCAAACCTTTTATGAATAGTCCCCTTCTATGAATAGTATAGCATCCAGAAGCATTTTCAGTTCAGTAGTGTGTAGAAAGTAACTGCAGATTGAAGAGCTAAACAGAGAGAGAGCGTAGAGTGGTATGCATCATCCTGGATGCATACCATTCTACGCTCTCTGTTTACTAGTAAAGGAATCAGATTTTAACACTGACCACGTCTACATTGTGAAAGTTATTGAAATTGATATGATGAGTTGATCACTTGCTTAGTTCAATATTTCAATAATTGCCTGCCATATCCCCACAGTATTGTAGCAATTCAAAATATGCAGAAAAAGGGGAAATAATTGGCACATATAAAAATGAAAAAACAAAAAACTTTGTGTAAACAAAAGATGTGTACTTCTATACAGTACCCCATAATGTCTTGAGGGGGGCATTAAAAAACTTTAATTATCTAAAGACCTAACAGACACAATCTAACTTCCGATACAATGTAGACGTGCTTCAAAATATGCAGAAAAAAGGGGACTTAATTGGCACATTTATAAAATCAAATAACAAAAAAATTTTTATATTAGAAAATATTAAAACACCAAGAGATGTTATGCCATTTGTCTTAACATGCAAGACAGCACAATCTGAACATCAATATTGCTCATAGATTGGACCATAGTATATCAAATGATTTAACAGCTAACAGTATAGCATCTCTTGAGACACCCTCTAATGTTGTAAGATGCTAGAGTTTGTGCTTCAATACCTTGGTATATTGTGTTTCAAGTGCAGGTAGTGAGAAAATTTAAATTTGTGATTATCTATATGTTTGCACTCATTAAGCAATAGTAAAGGCAGGCATGCTAATCCATCTATGGATTTACTTAACAGTTCCCTGCTGTCTCCACAATACCTGCAATTTTTTTAAGTTAAGAGTTAAGTTTTTTAAGTTAAGAGTTAAGAGTTTGTCTTTTGGCCTGCCAGGTAGACTCTAAAAAAAAACTAATTTTGGTGCATGACTTTCTGCCTATAACTTATTTACAACCTCTATGCATTGTGAAGGGATTTCTGGTGTAATGGTAACAGTGTGCCCAGCGTTTCCTACTGCTATGCACACTGGCACTGTGAATGTTTTGTGTCCTTGTGTCCATGGAGGTAGCTGAAGAATGGGCTGTAATCTGGGCTGCCACAACCCATTATTTTACACTGACGTTACAATGCACATGACAATGTGAAATCAAAACTAGCGTTATTTCTGGTCTTAGCTTGCTGGGCCACAGACTCCACCAACACAGATAAGGAAAGCAAACATTGTACTGTTGTTTAAATCTGGAGTCACGTGTAAACCACTGCTCATACAAGTTACAGTGAATGGTAATTTTTGTACAATAGGGTTTACAAACTCTAGCTGTGGAAAGACATGCAAATCCTTTTTGGCCCCTTTAGTTTTATCTACCCTACATTAGCCCATCACTTAGATCTTGGGGTTTTTAATAAGTTCTGTTAGGTATTTTGTATAATGTATTAAGTATTTTGAACAGTGGACTTTCTGTTGACTTGGTTGAACAAGAATACTCATCAAGTCTGTCTCAGATCACTTTAGGCTTATCCCTGGGTAGTTTATATTTATCATGCTGATTTATCTGGCATGCTAAACAGACTTTGCAAGCCACTTGAACAGGAGGTCTGTCTTATCACTGTACAACCAAGTGAGTAAAGCTGCATACAGAAGTTAAATTTGTGTTGCTGGAAATGATCTTTCTTGATTATAAATAAATTATGAATAAACATTGTACACAAAGTTCTAAGGAGTAGGAGTGGGGAGGATGGGAGGGAGGCACTCCACCCTGTCATCCTCTATAGGATATGGTAGGGACCATTGCCATTCCTGTGGTTATGATAGGAGCCAGTGGCCATTCCAATGGACCACTGGCCATTCCAGTGGTTTAATAAATCACTACAGTAGAATGCTAAAAAATAGACTGCTTTACGCACTAGTTTTTTGCACCTGATTTTCATGACCAGTTGTCCTGAGCAACAAATATTTAGAATGTGTACTTAGCTTAAGTCAGTTCATGTAAATAATAATAATAATGCAAGGCTTTTGGAGGCCTATTCAGCTGGCCGTGTAATCAGACCTTACTAAAATCTTTGAATTAAGAAGGCCTATGTACTGCTCTGGAATGAATGCTAATCCTGAAAGATTGGTCGTGAGTGGTGTCACTTGGTTCTTACTTGTTTGCAGGTTTCAGGGTCTCCACAGGCAAGTAGCATGGAATTACCCAAGGCGCAGAGTCTAAGTGACACCAGGTCTTCACCAGGGAATCCCACAAAGGGGTGATGGTCCTGTAGCCATGAGGCTGGGCTCATTGCTGCTGGGGGCTACCAGGTCGTGACCCTTGATGTTACCCTACCTAAGGAGGAAAGTTGGAGCGGCTTCAGTGTGGAGACAGGTGGCAGACCAGTGGAGTTAGATTCCAGGCACAGGTCAGGGTAGAAGGCAAACAGGTTCTTTTTTAAGTCATTTCACAGATAAAAGCTGCTTCCTCAGGAGATCGATTGAGATATGTTACAGACTAGTGTCACACCTTTCTTAGCAACCTCCTCAAAACTTCTTGGAATTGGATTAAAAAAAGGGTAATGAGGGACTTCCGGGGGGGGAACCCGTACTTGGCAGGTGCTTCTTCACAAGGCTCTGCTAGGCATTTTCTGGTACTTACCAGTGATCCATGGGCATCTGACAGCTCCATCTGCTTCTGGAAGCTTCCACGGACCCAGCAAGGCTCAAACAAGGGATTTGAGTCATCATGCTCCAGCACTCCAGAACGCGAACAGACTAAGGCATCTCACACTGTGGGAGCCCTTTTGACAGCCCTCGGTGCCACTCACCCCTGCTGGCAGCACAGACCCACAGCGGCCTTTGGAGAAACATGATCATAGCTGTGTTCACTCCTGCTTGAGCACCATGTGGCAGTTCTGCCAGAGCTGCAACCTACCCCCCACGTGGAACAGGTTCCAGCCTTTGCCAGAGCCAGAGAGACCTGGCCTACTAACTCCCCACTACCACTTGAACTGGCTCTAGGAGGCCACCCTGCTACAGCAGCAGATCCCTGGACACCCAGGCTTAGTGAGTACATTCTGACTTGACTGGGTCTCTTTATCACCTGCCCCTGTACCCCCAGAAGACCTGGAAGCAGTGAGGCATAAGCGACAATGCTCTTATTTTGGGCCAGAGTAAGTTTACTCATATGCAAGGGGATACCTACAAACCCATCCTAGCAAAGATGTGAGATTGGCTTTTTTTTTGCTTGCTCTCAGCTGTCAGTGGTGAACGGGGACAGACCCAGCACAAGACAGTCCTCTGCCAATGCATCCCAGGTTGACCTGCAGTCTCTACAAGGAGGACTAGTTGGTACCTCCCAGTCCAGGATCAGGCAAAAAATCTACTACTCTCATTGCCCATTGCAGACCTCCACAGATTCAACTGGCGAATGGGACCGAGATGAATTCCACCCAGACCGGCTTTGAATCTTACCTTCAACACATACAAGAATTTTTTCGCTCTGAATTACATGCCCTTGGAGGGGACCTGGGTTCCTATTCATCAAGATAGAACGTATCCATAGGACTCTGGACCCCAAAAGCCAGGACCCTGCATGCTACCTGCCGAATCCACTTCTACCAACTGAGTCCATCATGACGGAGGCCAGATCCCAGGAAGAATTTCATTCAACGAAACAACAAAATATGCTGGGGCTTCCCCTTCCAACTGATGGCACACAGAGGAAATAAATTGGTGACTTTCTGACACCTGTGTGACCTTGCACCCTTCCTTGGCTTGTTTGAGCTCTCACAAGTGGCGCTACCCAATTGACCACAGTATACCACGCTCCTGACTCCCCCGGCAGCGTCTGAATAGCAACCGGCCAGAATCGACTCGGAGCTCCCCCCACCGTACCACACAAGCGCCACCCTGAAGTGCTGAAGTGGAGATGATCTCATCCCAGCCCTTGTGGACTGGTAGTTGTTTTGATAATCCTATGATTCAGTTGCTTTAGGTAACATTAATGTATTGTGTAGCAATGCCTTCAGCTTAGTTGTCATTTCCTATGGTTTACTGGAGAATACGTTCTATATTATGTGGTAATACATGCTTATTTTTACACTCCTCCCCCACACATATATTATTTTTAAGATCATCTATTGTATTGTCTACCAATATTATTAGTTGCTTGGCCTGGGTGGTGGGAGTCCCACTCCAACTACTTGAGCCACCCTTACTAAGTAAAATGGCTGACATGATCTGCAAATATTCCTTTGGTATTAACCACACTACACTATTTGTTATAATGCTGAGATATTTATCTTTGAACCCACTATTTTTCAACTTTCTCACACATGCCTCAAATGTGCATTTGTCCCCTCCCCCCCTCCTTTTTGTTTCACCCCTCCCACACCTACCCCCTATCCCACTCAGGGCACTCTGTAACCATCATGGGACTTCCAGGTCACAGGAAGGGAACCTGGTCGTTGAGCGAGGAGTATCTGTATTCAAAATGCATGCAATACAACAGAGCTGACTCTGAGAAAACAGAGCTGACTCTGAGACAAGTAAAATACAGGTATAAATTCAATGATCAATGATGGCTCCCCACATGTGCTGATGGTGGTGGATGTGCTCTATCAGATTTCTGATAAAAAGTCAAATGGTCACATGACCATGCACATGAATGACAATGTTACAGCTTATTACAAAGCATGGCCTGGTGTTGTCAGCGTACAGTAGGACATTATGTTAAAGGCATTGACCACAGATATGGAAAATGCAATATTTAGTAATATAACCTCTGCAGGTTAGTTATTTATCTATAAAAAAAAGATCTACTGAAATGGCAATTTAATTTTTTTAGACGTAAGATGGTTTACCTAGGATCATATTGTTATCATTTGTAAGATTCCAATGACTAAAACTGGAGAACATTTGCTATTTTGCTCTACTTTTATGCCAGCTAAGGTAAAAGCAGTAAATAGCTAAAGCACTCACACCACACACTAACAGAGCTTGGTTCCTCGCCTAAAAAGATATTTTTTGCCTACCCATACCCTTAAAACTTATCTCTTGTTAAAACTTTTTTTTTATACTTTTATAGTGCAAAGAATCGTTAGACCTTTTGACCTTTTGGCATGTTTTTATTGCGGATGAGCAGAGCTCAACACTACTGTGAGCTCAGCACTACTGTGGTGCTCATACTGCTTTGGTGTTCCTGTACTGTATTGAGTTCTGAGTTTAGGAATTTCATTGTTTGCAATACCCACACTTAAAGATCCCCTTAAGAAAAGTTTATGGAGGGTCATGTCATTAAATACCGATAGATTGACTTTTTACAGGCTTGTATAATAGTGACTGCTCTTGTCTATAAATTGAACCTGGATGTCCATTGAAATATTTGTGAATAATAGAATCACTTGCCAAGATCTGGCAAAATTTTTAAACTGTAGGATTGGCATCTAAAATTGTAATTTTAGTTATCTCTAGAATCTTTAGTTCTGCCCTTTTGCCTGATCGATAAGTTGATTCCCACCTCTTACTTTTGCTATTAAATATACCCACTTAAGGCACCTATTGCTATATCATTATTTTGTTTTAGGTGTTTATATAATTTGTCTTCCTCTAATTGAAAGCAGGTAAAATATGACCAGTGTCACCTTATTATAAGTACAGGTAGTCCCCGGGTTACATATGAGATAGGTAGGTTTGTTCTTAAGTTGAATTTGTATGTAAGTTGGAACAGGCACAATATTTTAATAAATTCAATTAGGCCAGATGTTTGTCTCAACATATTATTAGGCAGCTTGATGTCAGTTATTTTATAAGATCCCCACTGTGAGTTAATCACAAACAAAGAAAAAAAACCAACAACTTTATGGAGCCTAGACTTCAAGAACTTCTGGAGCATACTGTGCTTTGATATGCAAAAAGAAACAGCTACAGACTTTGTCTTGGTCATTAAAGAATTACAAGAGCTTGCAGGACAGCAAAGGACTTCTGCAAGTCATGCAAACCGCCCCTCCCCCCATAAAGCCTCTGTCTTGCACACGAACAAGCAGGAAGCCCCGTTCATATAAAGGAGTTGTCCCTATGTCAGATATCCTTAACTCGAGGACTACCTGTAATGGTTTACAGGTATACAGTTAATTAGATGCTTTGGATCTATGGACTTGATTTATTAAGTCTCTTCAAGGCTGGGGAAGATACACTTTCATCAGTAATCCTGGATGATCCAGAAAACCTGGATCACCCACCTATATGTTGTCAATATCGATTTTTATGTTTAACTTGCAGTAGTGTGTACAGTGTACTATATATATATATATATATATATATATATATATATATATATTACACTGGTCAACAAATATTTTTTTGCCAAACAGATTTAAGTCATTTTAGGTTACGTTTGATGCACATATTCCATATATGGTATTGGTTTTGCTAGATTGGCTCTAGTTTTTGAAATAATGTCCTCAATAAATACCCTTATAGAAAAATATTGAAACATGAAAATTAAGCAAAAATCAATTAGGTATGCCTACCTATACAAAATACAGAACTAATCACAAAAAAGTAATTGAAAAATTCCATTTGTATGTTTTCCTTTTATGCTGATGATCAGGACAATTACGTTGAAGGCTCCAGCAGTAGTTCACTGATGAAAGTGTATTCTCTCCAGCCTTGGAGAGCTTTAATAAATCAGGGCCCATGTGTCTATCCCATCTGCCCTTATACCTTTCCATCACCTTTATATCTTGATGGAACCTCTCCCCTTGTTCCTCACTGAAATTGCCAAGGTTTTCTGGAAATTTTTGCAAATGGCTATGGAGATAGTCTACCTTTATGCTCATAGTAGCACCCAAATTTTTAACGTTTAGGAGCAAGTTTTGTACCAGTTCTTCATTATTTTGTGCTTTATGGTTACCCAAGAAGTTCTTGACAACCATGACATAGCTGTGCCAGGCAGAAGCTTCAGTGTCAGTCATATATAAGTCTTGTGAAATTTGAATAATTTATCAGTTTCCGAATCTGGGGTCGATCAGAGATTACTGCTTTTAATTTTTCAGTACTCAGTCCAGGGAAGAATTTTCAAATGTATTTGAAGCAATCCTTGTTCAGAGCTCTAACAAATTGCTTCATCAATCCTAAATTTATGTGTAGTGGAGGGAGAATTATTTTTTCTTTGTCCTCGTTAAACCCCCTAGCATTCTAATTCTGTCTGTGTTTCCATGCAAAAAGCGTTACTTTTTTTGCATGGAAATTTATTTTACATTGTAGGCTATAATTCTTAGGCAAAACTCACCGATAAATTTATTACATTTAATAATAAACGGCCCTCCCGCCCGCATCAACACATGCACCAATGTCACCGGGAAACCCGAGTGCGGCTGAAGATCAGAGGAAGAGGAAGTGTCCCCAGGACCTGCAGGGTTCAGCAGGACGCCGGGGGATCCAGTGATGGTACAACAGTACACAAAGTCTCCATCTTCGCTGAAATATGGTAGGAGTGTCACCTCTCTTGTCCTATAAACCGTTCTTTTATCTTCCAGTCTTAGACAGTTCTTTTCTTTCAGCCTGGATGCTAAAAGTTTAGATGCTTGTTTTGACAGACATAGGTCACGTAATAAATCAATGAGCTCTTCTTGGGAGAACTGCTGGTTTGATGAAACACTTCCTTCATATTCACGTCCACTGCTTACTCCTGGATCACACTCCAAACCCTGTATATCCTCCATGTTGGATACAGGAATATCAGGGAGTATACTGAACACTGGTATGCGAACATCAGCACCATGTGGCACAGGTCGTTTTGCTGATTCCACTCCCACTTGTTCTTCTTGTAACAGTTGAAACCTTTACATTCACAGCACAAAAATAACAATCATTATGATGATTTTTGGGCTCTCGCTATACCATAGGTACACCAAATTTCAAACTTTTCAATTCTCCATTTTTCCACTGACGTAGACACTCTACACAAGTTTTGCATACCATATGGGGAGTCCAATACTTATCTTGGTCCCCCAGTTTAATACCAAAATATGCAAGATATGCTTGTTTCACAAATTCTGTAATGTTTCTTCTCTGTTTTGATGGGAATATTCACCACAAATGTAGCAAAATATATTAGGGTCATTTAAACAACTTCTTGAAGAAAAATTTCTGGAAAAAATGAAAATGTATGAAAAAAGAAGGCAAATTAAAGTTTCATGAAAATAATGCTACATTTAATATATTAAATGCAAAACATTGACGTACATAAAAATTTATAATATTATGCTGTGGTAGCATTTCTTGTTAGTAAAATCTATTCCGATTCCCGTATCACAAGATGTACAAAAAAATTGATAATAATATGCTGTGGTAACATTTCTTGTTGGTAAAATCTATTCTGATTCCTGTATCACAAGAACTAGAGCCAATTCAATGAAACTGATGTCATTTCTGGATTCAGCAGACCTGAAATACACTAAATATATTGAAAAATCCCTAGCAAGTGAAAAAAAATTGTTGAGCTGTGTTATAGAACCATGGCTCAAAATATAGGCACCCCTGCATTTATGTGAGAAAATTGTTGCAATTACAAATAATTTGGTCTTTTCATGTTTACTTCTTTCAAAAATAGCCTGGCCAAAATTATTGGCACTCTCAACTTAATACTTGGTTGCATACCCTTTGGAAGAAATAACTGATGTTAACCACTTTCTCTAAAATGAGTCCTTTTCATCTCCTTACTGGAATTTTGAACCACTCTTCCTTTGCCTTTGCTCCAGGTCTCTCAGATTTAGATCTCTTTACAGGTGTTCTATGGGATTTAGATCTAGACTCCTGGCTGGCCACTTTAGAACTCTCCAGCTCTTTGTCTTAAATTATTTCTGGGTGCTTTTTGATGTATGCTTTGGGTCATTCTCCTTCTGTAAGACCCATGACCTTCAACTGAGACTTAGCTTTTTGACACTGGGCCTTACATTGCACCCCAGAATTCTTTGGTAGTTAAAAGCAAAGATAACAAAGACAATACAATGAAAAAAAAAAAATTGTCACAACTCTAAGTACAAACATTGTATAATCATTTGAGTGGTGCTTCCCATTCAATAGCATAGAATAGCAGACCAATTAGCTAGACATAGTATATTCAAAATTGTATAGGAACGTATAAAGACAAGATCAATAACAGCGTCTCATGACCCAACGCCACCTAGGCTTCCTCAGGGGGTGCCTAGAAAGCTCTATACAAAACTATACAATATGAAAAAATAACAATGCCTTTAAGAATGGTATACAGCAAAACTATGCAATCAAGCATAATAACAATATCCAAAAGTACAATTCAAAGTAGCAACATGTAAAATGCCGTCATTAAATTAAAGTTGTAATAAACCATGTTTTGTCAGGTGAGTATATTGATTATTGTTTTATGGTTTGTATATCATAATACCATGAGTGGGGTAATGATGTATCAAATAGTGTGTATTTAATGGTATATTGAAAATGTGTAAAATATTAATTTCAAAATGGGACAATGAAATATATATTGTTTACTAACAACACTGCTTGATATTGTATTTGTATATTATAATTAGATATGTATATAGAATAATAAACAGTTTGAAGAAAAAAAAAGAGGGGTGTTCACTTACTGTATGCTCATAGGATTTTCCTGTTACATAAGTGCAACAGAAGTTTGCCAGGCTTGTGTTGGATCCAGGATATTCTGGGGAAAATGCATGGGACATTTTTTTATTGCATGTATCTAGATGTATTATGTCAAGCAGGGGTATGAGTTAAGCTTATTCTCATAGTATAACGCAAAGACTAGTATAGTAACCTACTGTGGGTATAAAAGTGGGTTGCTTGGAGTAGCACCAACAGATACTTTCAAATTGGTGTTAGATCCAAAGGCATCTAAATAGAATATGTAGATATTCGCAGGGTTAAAAGATGGAGATTATACACTTATTATTGCATTCAGAGTATAGTGGTTTGGCTATATCAATTAAAATATGATTAAACTGAAGAAAAATCCAATGTTCAGGTGTGCCTAATTAGTACACAGTTAGAAGATACTATACTAAGAATATACAGGACAAAGAGTATGGCATAATAGTACACAGATATATTTATATATTATATAAATTAACTGACTAGTACCATGTAGAAGACATAGAATACAGTGCAGAGTTGTCTCCTGTAGGGAGAAGCAAGGAGTGCTGTGTTCGCATAGCCTGAGATTTCAGCGCATGTGCATTGGATTTGTGTAAGTCTTCCTCTGCCCACACTTCCCCTGGTCTTGCCAGCAGCTATTCAAGTCGCTGCTAGTGAGTGGCAGCTTAATAATCCTTGGCATTACCGTGGATTAATGGGGGGGAAGCACCAACCTGTACACCAGGAAGACCTTTGCGTGCAGGTATTGGTGATTACAGCGTCTCACAGATGTGGACGCTGGGTGCACCGCTAGCTGGTGGGGATGGGAAATGGGAAGGAATAAGGGTAAAAATGAAAATGATGTGAAATGTGTGAATGGGAAGGGAGGGGATATGTAAAGTGATGGAGAGGGGATATGAAAATGTAAGTATTGAGTGATATTGTGGTAAAATTGCTGTGTGATAGAGTGTTTATGTGATTGGTGTTGTGTGTGGCTGTGGCTAAGTATGAACATGGTACAAAACGTGATAAATCAAGATAAATAGATGTCACTATAATATAGTTACAATACTTAGTGAGTTAGGTTGAAAAAACATAAACCCATCCAGTTCAACCACTAGGGAAATAAACATATCCCAGATATAAGACGCTATAGGATATAGTTGGTCCAGAGGCAGGCAAAAAAACCCTGGTACAATTTGCTTCAACAGGGGAAACAATTTCTTCCTGATTCCATGAAGCAATCGGATGTTTCCTGGATCAACAGTCACTGTTATTTTTACTTTAACCACCTAGCCGTTATGCCCGTACGAAGGTCGGGCAAAAAAAAATGGCTAGGATGGTTAACCCCGTATTTTTGTCGAATCCTTACCTCCATGGTCCCGCTGTGCACATCCAGCGTCGTTTTCCTATTCCAGCGTCATCCTCCGTCCATCGTCGTCCGTCGATCTCCCTCTCCAGCGTCGGGTGCCAGCGGGACCGGTAAGATGCCGGCCGGTATCTTGAGTAGTTGCTGAAACTACTTCCTGAGGGAGCCGATTCCACATTTTCACAGACCTTACAGTGAAGAATCCCTTCCTTATCCAGATCTTAAACTTCTTTTACTCCAGACGCAAAGAGTGCCCTCTTGTTCTTTGTAATGATCTCAAAGTGAATAATGGGGAAGAGAGTTTTCTATATGGATCGTTTATATATTTTTACAGGGTGATCATATCCCCCCTTAAACATCTCTTCTCAAGGGAGAATAGATTCAGTTCAGCTAATCTCTTCTCATAGCTGGGCTCCTCCATTTCTTTTAATAATTTAGTTGCCCTTCTCTGCACTCTCTCCAATTCCACAATGTCCTTTTTGAGAACTGGTGCCCAAAACTGGACTGCATATTCCAGATGTGGTCTGACCAATGCTTTGTACAGGGGCAGGATTATATCTCCATCTCTGCAGGCTATTCCTCTTTTAATAAAAGAATGTACTTTGCTAGCTTTAGATATTGCAGCTTGGCATGGCATGTTATTAGGCCTATGATCCACCAAAACCCCCAGATCCTTTTCCATTTCTCACCCCCTCATGGTAATTCCTCTAGACAGTCTGACACATGTATGTTGTTAGCGCCCAAGTGCATAATTTTACATTTATCTATATTAAATGTCATTTGCCACTTGGTTTCCCAAACAGTACATCCGGTCTGCTTGTAGATTACAGACATCCTGTATGGACTTAAATCCATTACATAGTTTGGTGTCATCTGCAAACACAGAAATGGTACTTTTATTCCCAAACTCAATATTATTTATAAAGATGTTAAACAGTAAAGGTCCCAACACTGAACCCTGGGGTACACCACTAATAACCTTAGACATTCATAGTATGAATCATTATTTACAACTCTCTGGATGCAGTCTTTAAGCCAGTTCTCCATCCATTTACAGATTGACGTTTCTAAACCTATTGAATCTGCATATTAATCGTCTGTGGGGTACAGTGTCAAATGCTTTAGCAAAGTACAAGTACACTATATCAACTGCTACTCCACTCTCTACCTGTTTAATTACTTCCTGATAAAAAGAAAGTAAATTTGTTTGACAACTTCTGTCTTTCTTGAAGCCATGCTGACTATCACTTATAATATAAAACATAGTTTGGGATAGATCATGGTATATAAGCAGAAACATGATACAAGAAATACAGTATAACAAATCAGATGACATGATATATAGCATATTCTGATGATATACATTAGAGTACTAATACAATTTTAATATAATTCTAAATACAATACATGCATTATTATGAGTTTGGAATCCTGTTATATATACTTTCATAAGTACATCACATATATAAGTCAACAAAGTACATGGAGTAGTAACTATCGATTTAAGATATTATAAAAATATATTACATATATGACAAATTGTATAACAATTGATTTAAGATATTATTGTTGAGTATGTTACAGCCGGAGCAAACATGATTGGTTACATATTTATGTCAATTGTTACACATCTACATGGTTGTTGACATATAAATTGTTACATATAATAAATAGTCAGACAAAGGAAAACATAGGTTGTAAATTTATATATGTACATGTTTATGCTTACATGTAGTGTTAATCTTTTACAATATAGGCCAGTTGAATTCTCGTTGTTGTTATTTGCCATTGAAAAAATAATCAATGGAAGGTAGACAAAATATATTATACTGTAGTGTGTGCACAACAGTCACTACGTGTCTCCCATGCTTATTATACAAGCATATGAATCACTGATTTGCCAAAATAGCATATCTTATAAAGCATTATTTTAGACAAATTGTTACATAATAGTATCTAGTAATGTCCATCATAGTGAGCAGATGAACATATAGTTTTAGAGAAAAATAAATGAATTATATGCATAGGGTTACTTATATTTTTGATTCAAAAAATTGTAGCTAATTATGCCACTGAGGCTGGGTGCCTGGGTCGCTTAGGTTTACAATCCACTTGCATTCCGTTTGTAGAAGTTTGATGTCTATGTCACCGCTACGTGGATTGTGGTGGACATGTTCAAGGCCCAAGAAATTGTTCGCTTGTGAGTTAAAGTTATGTTTGGTCTCCACGTGATATCCGATAGGGGTTGTAATTTTGCCAATTGTAGTTGTATGACCTATTTGTTTTGCATATGTAAAATGATCCACATACACAGGTTATCGGATACATGACACATGTTGTGGAACAGTTAATATATTGTTTAGGCCTGTGTTTTGTGCCATTAGGCAAAGGTATAGACATGGCTTCACGGATCCATGGGCATTATTGACAATCATCACGTTGAAAGGTGCCTCTAGTGTGTACACTGCGAGGAAGAGTTTGTGGAAAAATGGCTGGGCACCTTTGGTCCCTAAGCGAGGGTGATTTCCTATATGTGATTCGTGGTTTGTGTGTTATGAATTTGTTCATTGTAAGGTCTGATAGTAATAAATACCAATGTTTTTGGCAGATATTGCAAATCATTTCAGGTTGTTCACTGTATTTCATGATTGTTCTTGTTGTTGCGTTTTTCTTGGTTTTCTGAGGTTTGTCAAATAAAAGGTTTGGTCTAGATAAGCCACAAACATATGCCCTTTTGAGATGCTTCTTGGGATATCCACAATTTAAAAGTCTTACTTGTAAAGCTTTTGTCTCCTTTAAGAATGCCATGTCTGTTGAACAATTCCTCCTTAGCTGAAGATATTGGCTAAAGGGGATACTCTTGATGAGAAACTTGGGGTGGGCACATTTGGTGAGTAATATGGTGTTCTACAATATCTACAATATGTAGATTGTTTGATCCCCTTCAATAGAAATGAAGATGTCCAGAAATGTAAGGCAGGATTCACTGCTTTCCATTGTAATTTTTAGGTTAAACGTATTTATTTGGATCATGTCAAAGAACTGCTTGATAAGATGAGGAGGGCCTGTCTAGAATGTCGTCAATAAAACGTTGCCATGATAGAATATAGGAGTGGAATTGGGTGATACGTAAGGTGGCAAACAACTCCCTCTACCATTCGCCTAGGTAAAGATTGGCATATGAGGCCGCACACTTCGTGCCCATGGCAATTCCCTGTGTTTGCAGGTACACAGTATTGTTAAATGTGAAGATATTTCTTTCCAAAATGTATTGTAAAAGCAATAGGACAAATTAATTTTCTTTGCCTGCCCTGGGTCGGTTTCTTTTCAAGCAATCCGAGATCTTTGAAATACTATTCTAGTGGGGGATGCTAGTCTTTTGTGCATATTGGATGCAATAGGTTATTACCACTCTCGATTGTCCAAGACATGGCAAATTGATTAGTAGTGAGCTATATCCAGAATTACCACGTTGCCTCCCATATCTGAAGGCTTAATTATGATATTCTTATTTGATTTCAGGTTGTACAGGGCTTCCTCCATGTCTTATGTAAAGTCAGAAGGAGAGTATCTTTGGTTAATGTTTACATTAAGTATTTCTGTAGTTACTTGGCCTACGAAAATCTAGATTCTAGGGAACAGGAAAGTTGTCACAAATTTCTTTTATTTTGTTGTATTATCAAAACAAACATTTTGTGCTGCAAAAAAAAAAAACCCCAGTCTTTATCTTTGCTTTCAAATTATGTATATAGCGGGCCCCACTGAAATATTACAAAAGATAGGATTATAACTTTTGTATTTCTCTTTGGTAGACTTCAGATTTCAGAACTTATAATACCATGCAAACAGTCAAGACTAGCAGTACCTGAAGCAGCAAAGCAATCCCAAAACATCAGTGAACCTCCTCCACTTTTGACTGTAGGGAACATGTTTTTTTCTTTGAAGGCTTGGTTTTGTTTTGTGTAAACAATCGAATGATGTGTGTTACCGAAAAGCTGTATTTTTGTCTCATCTGTCCAGAGGACATTCTCCCATAAGGATTGTGGCTTCCACAGGTGAATTCCAATCTGGCTTATTTATGATTCTATGTTAGCAATTGGGTCCTTTTGGGTCTCCTGCCATAGCGTCCCTTTTCATTCAGATGGCGATGGATAGTGCAAGCTAACACTGTTGTACCCGATGCCTGGAGGTCAGCTAGAAATTGTTTGGAAGTTGATCCAGGTTCTTTCTCCACCATTCGAACAATTTTTTGTTATAGCATATCATCAATCTTTCTTTTGTCAGCATTTGTAATTGCAAAAATTTTTTGGGAGAAGTGGTGCGTGCATATTCTGACATAAATTCAAGGATGCCAATATTTTTGGCCATGAATATATATATATATATATATATATATATTTGAGAAACCATTTGGGTAAACCAATATAAATGTAAAATTTTAGGAGTTGTTCTCTAACACTCTAATAATTGTAATAAAGTGTATTTGAGCCATGCCTGTATCTGTAAATAGCTGAAACCGTTAAATATAAATGAGTTGAGTGAGTATGAATTTAAGGATCCATAGGATAAAATTGTTATAAGACAATCATGTGGAATACAGTAATAAAAGGCTTTGATGTCAAGAGTGACAAGCAACTTATGAGGTGGTACATGAATGTTTTCAAGAATTTGGAACATGTGAATGAAATCCTTCACATAATATGGAAATCTCAAAACATGAGAACATAAATGATCATTACCTTTAAAGGATTATTATTTCACTGGCATGAGAAGTGAGCTGTTAATGCTGGACACAAAGGATATGAATTGAAGGAAGAGCATAGAATGTAGGAATCCTGGGATGTGGGATGTTGAGGATTTCCATAATGTCCTTACAATTTTTACCATTTAGCATGTATTTCATCAATTAGTGAAAACAATTGTTGTTGGTTTACAGATCCATCTTAATGAATTAGGATATCATTGATAAGGTAATTTATTCCAGTAATTCAATTCAAAAAGTGAAACTCATATATTATATAGATTTAATATACAAAGAGTGATACATTTCGAACATTTATTTCTTTTCATTTTGCTGATTTTGGCCCACAGGTAATGACAATCCAAAATTCAGTATTTAGGAAAATGAGAACATTATGAAAAAGTTCAATATAATAGATGTTGTTAGATATAATGTATGATAATAGATTGATAAAAAGTGTCATCTGAGGTGGCTAATTTTCCTTTACATTTTGATTGGTGTTAGTCTTGAATGGTTGGAGAGACGAGGCTCTGGCAATATGTGGTAGGAGTTTAGGAATTACTCCCAGATTTATTGAGCCTAATTTATATAAGCTCTCAATGCCTGGAGAAAATACACATTTCAAGTCATTTGGTTGCAAATGTTTTCAATCCTAGTCCAGATCCATTCCAAGCTTGCTGGATCACCCAGGTTCACTGATGAAAGTGTATCTTCTCCGGCCTTGGAGAGCTTTCATTAATCAGGCAAATCATGTCAGTTAGGGGGAACAACCAAATTGATAGATGCAAGGGAAAGACTTTTGCAAGAGTTTTTCTCCTTTGAAGAAATAAAAACTAGTAGTGTTATTATTGTCTTTCATCTCAGGGAATAGGTCTTTACATTTTTAAGACTACCATGTGTGTGCTTTGGATGTTGCTCGTTTAGTAAATGAGATGTATTCATATTTGTATTTTGTGTTTAGATATATGCAGAATTGCCTAAAAGAAATAGAGGTAATGGGCCTGATGAATCAAAGCTCTCCAATGCTGGACAGGATACACTTTCATCAGCAAAGCTGGGTGATCCAGTGAACCTGAAATGGATTTCTTCAAAGTCATTTGCTATTTGCTAGCAAATATTGTGAATCCTGGACCAGATCCATTCCAGGATCGCTGGATCACCCAGCTTCATTGATAAAAGTGTATCCTCTCCAGCCTTGGAGAGCTTTAATAAATCAGGCACAATGAGTGTAAGTGTTATCTGAATATAAAGGTGATGATGAAAAGTAATTTTTATTTCCATAACTTTTTCTGTTGTTATACCTACATATAGTTGCTCCAATAGTAAATGTTTAAGAATATTTCAACAATCTTCAGGACTCTAGTGTAGGAAAAGTTTAACAGCCCTGTCAGGGTTTTGATTTTTTTGCCAATTTTATCACAGCTCCCAAGCAATTAGTTATAGTTATATTTTGTTATTTGCATATTTGCAGTCTTAGGAAGATTTCCCTTCACGTTCTGTCCTGTGGGTATATAAGTAAAAAAATAAAATCTCTCCAAAGGGGAAAGATAGAAAGTTGTCAATGAATCAAGTTTACCCAATGGAATATTTTCCATTTATTCTTACTCCGGTGTAGCTAAACATTTTTGCATTTTTTAACTTTGGTACCATGGACAGTGGTCACCAGGAGAAAAAGAAAGAGAATCTCCCTAGAAGGTACACAGCAATAAAAACTTTAGGCTTTACATACAAATTTGAAATTAAGAATAAATTACCAAATATCAGATATGGTTGCAAAATGTCACATTAGATCATTGTTTAATGATATGATAATTCTTAGTCATAATAGCCCATGACTAAAGTTAAGTATTGGAATATGAACTTATATTTATGTATGTATTTGATGTTTAGATTTTCACTATAACACAGATATTCCAGGAGTTATATAATTTTATGTATACCAATATTTTTTTATATTTATTGTATTATCTTTTTTAGGACACATGGCTGGTGACCATACCCGACTAGAGCTTCATCACCTAGAAACTGGCATAATGACTGAACGTCGTTTTCTTTCAGCTCCACCTTCAAACTTTTTGGGTCATTTAACAGCTTTACGTTATAATGGAGCACCATATCTTGATTTATGTCAAGATGGTGAATTAGGTAGACGTTGTGAGCTTAATGCTCGGGCTGGTGGTCTTCGTCCACTGCTAGCTGATCCTGTAGTTTTTCGCTCAGGTCCGGCCCATCTAGCCCTTCCACGACTTCAGGCTTATGCTTCTATGCATCTTCTCTTCATGTTCCGTACACGACATCCTGATGGACTCTTACTTTACAATGGTGGTCAGGGGCCTGATTTCATCGCTGTGGAACTTGTAAAGGGGTGAGTGACTTTATATATTTTTAAGAAACACTGCATTTCACTGCAATGACCATGACACTGGATTACATGTATATCTGTCTATGACACAGGATATACAGAGGTTTATGAGATTTATTTAAAAATCATTATAGCAGTGCCTATTTAATTTTCAATTAGCTTTATCTTATTAAAACCTGGCTTGTCTTGGCTCATCACAGCAGACAAAGCAGAAGTTGGAGGAGAATGTGTTACATTAAGGTTGAGCTGTTAAGCTCAAAGAAACAACAGGCTTATTAAAAGAAAAGCATCTGGATAACAAGGGAGAAAGACCCCGGTGTTTTATCTGTTTTCTCAATAATTAAACACAGAATTTCCATATGTACAATTACCTGAATAAAGTAGGTATACTTTAAATATATTCATATTCAGGTTAAAAAGGTTTAAACGTTTTCAAGAATCACCTGAAATGCATTTTTTACAGAAAAATATTGGTTACCTTGCAAACATAACAAACAAAGATATTTCCCACATATTGTTAAGCTTTCACCTCACTATAAAACTAAACATACAGTTAGACCCATAAATATTTAGACAGGGACAACTTTTTCCTAATTTTAGTTCTGTACATTACCACAATTAATTTTAAATGAAACAACTCAGACGCAGTTGAACTGGAGACTTTCAGCTTTAATTCAGTGGGTTGAACAAAAAGATTGCATAAAAATGTGAGGAACTAAGGCCTTTTTTTACACAATCACTTCATTTCAGGGGCTCGAAAGTAATTGTACAATTGACTCAAAAGGCTTTTTCGTGGGCTGGTAAGCAGATAAAAGGCCTGGAGTTGATTTTGTGTGGGGGGGGGGCTTGTATGTGGAAGATTTTTCTGTGAACACACATTTGGTCAAAGAAGCTCTACATGCAGGTGAAACAATCCATCCATAAGCTGCAAAAACAGAAAAAACCCATCCGAGAAATTGCTACAATATTAGGAGTGGCAAAAAACAAAGCACTGGTGAACTCCGCAACGCCAAAAGACCTGGACACCCACTGAAGACAACAGTGGTGGATGATCGCAGAAAAATTTCCATGGTGAAAATAAACCCCTTCACAACAGCCAACTAAGTGAACAACACTCTCCAGGAAGTAGGCGTATCGATACCCAAGTCTACCATAAAGATAAGACTGCATGAAAGTAAATACAGAGGGTGCACTGCAAGGTGCAAGCCACTCATAAGCCTCAAGAATAGAAAGGCTAGATTGGACAAACATTCTATGGACAGATGAAACCAAGATCAACCTTTACCAGAATGATGGCAAGAAAAAAGTATGGGCAAGGTGTGGAACAACTCATGATCCAAAGCATACTACATCCTCTGTAAAACATGGCGGAGGCAGTGTGTGCTTGGGCGTGCATGGCTGCCAGTGGCACTGGGACACTAGTGTTTATCCATGATGTGACACAGGACAGAAGCAGCCGAATGAATTCTGAGGTGTTTAGAGACATATTGTCTGCTCAAATCCAGGTAAATGCAGTTAAATTGATTGGGAAGCCTTTCATAATACAGATGGACAATGACCCAAAACATATAGCCAAAGCAACCCAGGAGTTTATTAAAGCAAAGAAGTAGAATATTCTTGAATGGCCAAGTCAGTCACCTGATCTGAACCCAATTGAGCATGCATTTCACTTGTTGAAGACTAAACTTCGGACAGAAAGGCCCACAAACAAACAGCAACTGAAAGCCGCTGCAGTAAAGACCTGGCAGAGCACTAAAAGGAGGAAACCCAGCATCTGGTGATGTCCATGAGTACAAGACTACAGGCTGTCATTGCCAGCAATGGGTTTTCAACCAAGCATTATAAATGAACAGTTTATTTTCAGCTTTTTAATTTGTCCAATTACTTTTGAGCCTCTGAAAGTGAAAAAAAGGCAAGGTTCCTCACCTTTTTATGCAATCTTTTTGTTCAACCCACTGATTTAAAGCTGAAAGTCTGCAATTCAACTGCATCTGAGTTGTTTAATTTAAAAATAATTGTGGTAATGTACAGAACCAAAATTAGAAAAAAGTTGTCTCTGTCTAAACGTTTATGGACCTAACTGTATGTACAGTAATAATAATTCTTTAATTTATGATACCGACTTTTATCAATTGAACAACTGATACTGCAATGTGTACTGCACTGAAGGAAAGCAACTTGTCTGTATTACTATACTAAAAAAATCTCATGTCACAGATCCCCTATTTTTAGTGAAAGAAAAATATGAAACTTCTTGCAGCAAGCAATTCTATTTTGCTAGACATGACAGTTCATCTTAGCATGTAGTGTTTGTATACATTTTGAATTCCTACTTTTAAAATATTTGTGAAGCAGATAAATATATTTGGTTAAGCAGCACAGCATAAACGTTTGTCAAAGTGACAAAAATGGAAATACAAACATTGCACAAACTTTCTTCATTTTTATAACTTTACCTTTGCCTAACTGTTTAAGCAGTTTTGCAGTCCAACAGGCAAAAATGTTTGACCCAGTGCACAAACTAGGCAATCACCTGGAGCCCCCACTTTCTTAAAAAACCCTGCAGGAGCACCTCTCAGCTACCCTCAACGTCCTCTACAATGAAAGAGCTGCACCCTTTAAATATCTTACTCTAGATTTTGAACCTTAACTCTTTCATAATAACAACAATACCAGACTCTGTCCACCTTCCTTCACTCTGCAGCAGCAGAAAATCTACATGCTGTAGGACAAGAACACCTTTCATCTGTAAGCATACTGAAAACTAAAAGGAGATGGTTTGTCATTGTATTTGCGGTTACACTAGATTGTAAGCTCTTTTGGCCAGGGTCTTTTCCTCTTCCTGTGTCATTGTTTGTATCTTTCAGTCATTTGCAACCCTTATTTAAGCGCTGTGAAATATATGTTGGTGTTTTATTTATGTACATGTAAATGTTTTTTATTGTACAGTATGTGTAGTGCAGATATATATACCCTTGTGTATCATTATGTATGTAATAGGCCTGATTTATTAAAGCTCTCCAAGACTGGGGAGGAGAGACTATCATGAGGGAACCTAGGTGATCCGGAAAACCTAGGAATCTTAAAAATGGTTTGTTCTCAGTTGGTAACTGTTTTAAATCCTGGATCAGATCCATTCCAGCTCTTCTGAATCATCCAGGTTCTCCTATGATCCAGTCTAGAGAGCTTTATTAAATCGGGCTCCATGTCAGATGATCTGTGTGTGTACATATGAGTGGCTATATTTATGACTGGATACACAAAGAAGGATTGCACGTTTATGACTATAATATTGAATATATGATTCTAGCCTGTATTATTGGCCTGTTATACAGGAAACACTTGCTTTAATATGTCCCTCACCCTTGTCCCCCCTGTTTATCCTAACCAAAATACAACCCTAAAGAACCATGTGCTTACATTATTCTGTAATTATAAAGACAAGCACTCATTTTGCCAGTAGAGTAGAGGGGTCCTAAAGGGTCTAAAAATGCCAAGATAAGGGGCAGCAGCCCATTTTGTCAGCAGTAGGTGGGATCTCAGTGGCAGTCATCACTGCCAGAAGAGACACTGGTGGGGGTAAAGGGTAGAGGAGTCAAGTGAGTACAGATAGGATTTGTAAATAAAAATAACCTTTTGCCCTTGTATTTTTTAATTTTTTTGGGTACATGTCCCTTATGGCAGTGCCCAATTTCCAATGCATGTTTTACAGTATATTTTCTATTAGCCCTAAAAATGACCACAATGTACCAACAAGAGTCAGCATCCCAAATAAACTTCAAAGGGACTCCCTTCTTACATCAGGTTTGCCCAATTTGTAGCAATATTTGCCCAACCCTTGGTGAAATAAACCTTGAATGTTTCTCTCATCATTATCTCATAATACGCTCTATAAAAACATATAAAGTATTGTAGGTGATATGGTGCTAAGTTAATTTATGCCCAGGGCCCCAATTTATCTAAAACCACCTCCCCTTTCATCACAGTAATCAAAGACTTTGTGAGGACACATTTGCTGGGAGGTAAAGGTGTTACTAAGCTAGAATAGCACTGAGAACAGTGCGAGATCATAAAGCAGCATTTTCCAAAGAGAAAAGCTTATTTTATGCCAATTCTAGGGAAAATCAGTCACAAATCATACCATATAGGGGTGCAGGTCTACTAAAAAATATAAATAGACAACATTCTTCAGATTCAAATATATACTAAACAGTTACACTTTTTCACACTAGTAAAGTAAGAGTAAACAGAAGTAGCAAAATAAATTATTCTTTACTATTCAAAAACACATGAATTCTTGGGTGCTGAAGTTGCAGTACGATTATGGGTTTTATATAGACATGGTTTTGTCAAACATGTAATGGGAGGTATAAAAAGATAGTTTAGAAGAGGAATTCAACATGTGAAATCTGCACAGCAGACATATCTGGAAGGAAAGCACTTTGTAATCTAAAAGTCATGTGACCACTGGGCTCCATTATTATATCTATTCTGCAGGTTGTTCCATGATGTTGCTGCATGGAACTTCTTTGCTGCATGTGTCTTATAATTATGGCATCCAGTTGCTCTCTTTGGAAGGATCAGAATTAGAAACTGACTATAACAGCAAGCATTGCCTCTGTGCTCGGTGTGGTAATTTTGCTACAGCGAGACAAGGCAACTGGCATAATCTACTGGTATTTTCTACTGATTACTGCAAGTACATCACTTAAAGTAAAACAAAACACTGTACCTATGCAAATAGAAATGCAATCATCAAGTTTTATTTTAAGGTTTACACATTAAAAGAGAAAAGGCTTTGCAAATGTATACATGTATGAATGGAATGTTTAAAATCTCTATTTAAGCACTCATAATAAAGTCAAATTTCTGAAGTTGAAAATAGTACTTGGAAAATGAATGCACAAATGTAATAGGTTGAAATCCAAAACACTTAAGCTTAGCTGCTATGAAAAAACAGAAACTGTATTTTATACCTGTATCAATACATATATATATATATTTATATATATATATATATATATATATATATATATGCAAATAGAGAAAATAAATTGAGCCCAAAGCTTTGACAAAATAAATAAATAGAAATAGCATATGAAGTCCTCAAGTGTCCTAAAATGCTAAGATAAGACTAACAAAATTCTATATTGGTGAGCCTTTTTTATCCTCCCTCTGAACCTAGTTGGAAAAAAAATTTGTCTAGCTGTGCAGCAAAACACATAGAGAGTTTGTGTGAAAATGGCACACACTATTAACAAAAAAGAACATATAGTAAAAGACAGGAAAAGAAAAAAAAATGTTTTTTTTTATGTGGCAAACAATTTATATTAGCAATTAAATTGTCAGTGTATCAGTAATTGACCATTTTGCACATACACATATGTATAATACAATACATTTATCAACCAAAGTTCAGTCCCATCATATTAAATCATCATAGGATGAGTGATCTTTATCTATACAAAACTAATCAACTGCATCTCATCCAGCGTCAGTGAGACGGTGGATACCTATCTGTATCCTCTAGTCACCAAATTACCATCCTACTTAAAAGATATGATCAAACTTCTCAAGATGACCAATGCAATGGAAGTACCCCGCAATACTATACTAGTTGCTATCGATATTGAAGCACTATATAGTTCTATACCACACACAAAGGGGCTTCAGATGGTATCTAGTTGAACTTTACTGCTGGTGCTCAATACAATGCCTTTATCCTGTTTCTCCTTCAGTACGTCCTTGAGAGGAATAGTTTCACCTTTGATGGCACCACCTACCTACAAATGCATGGAGTCACCATGGGCAAATATGTCCCCTCCTATGCCAATATATACCTAGGTGAATCAGAAAGACATACATTTTTTCATCATCTGAGATGGATCCTTTCTGTCACCAGGTATCAAAAATTCCTGTCTGGGTTGCCTGGACAAAAAGGTAACCCTGTTGGTTCGACGCGTTTCGTGGAATATATCTGCTTTTTCAGGAACAGAAAAGACAAGAACATCTAAAAACAGAATAATAAACATTTCACTATCAATCATCTGAATCTAACAATTAATATAAATAAAACAATAAAACATTTAACATCGGAAATATAATTTCTTTTCAAAGTGGATCTACCTGATTATTGCAGCACATAGGACCCACCTATCAGGGGAGAGCAGATGAGGACAGCAACTTTAGGGCTCTTTTTCAATCAGCAATAGTCTCCATTATCTAATGACAGAAATAGGACCAACCATTTTAATTATAATTCATGTACTTTCAATTATTATTGTGCCCATGAACCCTAAAATTATATTTATATAAGTATGAAAGTGTTTCCTAATTGTTAAAACAGTATCATATTGCTTGTGCTATACAAACATTACCTCAGCCATGAACCCATTGTTGAACCTTCATCCATGACATTTGAACACCCATTAAAGCCAGTGCTCCAATTGCTCTAATTATCTTTCCAGTGAGTACCCTTTAAAAATAAACCTTTCCCATATAATTTTTAAATAATATAATCATCTTGTATATATTACTTGGCACAGTGTGGTCCATATTGATTATCTTCTTTAGAATCTCATTCCTTGGTATTTCCATTCATATCAGCAATTGTTTTTACACACTCTCTAATTTATAAAATCAAAATATTATTGTTTGTTCAAATCTATTCAATCAAGCCACATAGTTTAGGTCTTTTTAAACACAGTTAGGACTTACTTTTCTTAGCCATTCAAAAGCTTATCTCCTACAGGCTCCTCTTTGTTGCTCATCTCATGCCCTAGCGGGCCCGCAAGTGGCGTGCGCACGTGGGTAGCTCAGCTGATTCTAGAGTTCTCTTGTGTTTAAATAACGCCATCAAGAAGACGTGATGTTGGTGTAGGGATGGACCAAACATTCTGTCCTGCACCCTAAAATGTTTACTAATTATTGAGGTGGACAGCTGGAGAGGGGAGTTGCGCACGCAGTGAGCGCACACCAGTCCTCCTCTAGCATTGTGTGCATCACCAGCTCCCACTCAACTTGCAAAGAAGGATAACACAGTCCAGGGAGGGGTACTTGAATCAGTGCAACCCTCACATGCTGAATCAAAATGAACGGTTCCGTTCACTGGCTCTACCACACAAATAGAGGGGGGGGCAGCATCCCTTTGTACATGGCCAAACTGCCCGGTCCAAAAAAGGGGAGCACACTGCACACCCACCACAGCCTCTGCCATTCAAAGGACCATAGGATGCAGTCATTGCATTTGCTGCAGCTGGAGATTAATCTCCACATAATCAAACTGACCTTGTAGATCAGGGGCTGGCAAAGTTTCATGGCCACTAGGTCATTTATAGGGTGAGCGGGAGCACACTAGGCCGGGCCCACCCTAATGGCTCCGCCCACCAACAGGGAACGCCCCCTGAAGTGAAATCCCTCTCCTCCGTATGCATTGCGGATGGGAGGGATTTACCTTCAGGGAGCTTTCCTTATTTACGGCGGCGGCAGAAGTATCAACGCCGGCCACGGTAAATAGGGGAGCAACTGCGAGGGGCCGGCACCGGAACGAACTACTGGATAGGCTGTATCTGGCCTAAAGGCCGGAATTTGCCGACCCCCGTTTTAGATCAGTTAAATGGGAGGACATGTATACAAATAAGCAGACATCTATTGTAGAATAAGGGCACCCTAATGATTCACCTAAAGTTTATTTAAAACAGATTTCACCCGTAACAGAAAGAATCAATAATTGAATATCCTCAATGTTCTTAGAAGGTTGTCAATAACCATAATTGTACATCCACATAAGAAAATACATTTGTACACAAATTTATCAGATATTGACATTTTGAATAATAAATAATTTCAATGTTTTATTTATAATCTGCTGTTATCTCTCTAGGTTCATGGTGTTCATTCATATATTAAAGTATTCACAAATCTTTGACAAATTATTGATTTTGCATCAATTGCATATATTAACATTTGGACCTGCATAGGCATACATATACAACTAAAGATTACATGTTTAATCATACATATATTTATTCCCCTATATCGTGCTTAAGTTTCTGCGATGTTTTGATGCCAAAAAAGGGGGAGGGGAATTCCAAACACTTACTGGCTCTAGAGGAACAGTTGGAAGCTTAGGACTTTGTTGAGTCCTGGAAAATTTGTTGCATTCAGGAGGTAAATCCATTTTGTCTCCTTTTGTAGGATGCATTGATCCCAATTCCCTCCCTTGGGGTCCCCCGATACTTGTTTTGGGGGGCAAGAATCCTAATTCCTCAGTAATAAAATTATGTCTCGTTGCAATGTGGAGACTTAATGCGGTAATTATCTGTCCATTTTTAAAGGCATATATATGCTTGTAAATTCTTTTTTTAAACTCCCTTTTCATCTTCCCGACATAAAAATGACCACAGCTACAAAATGCAAGGAAAATATTCCTTTTGTCCTACAGTTTCCAATTTGTTTGAGGTTGGCGTTGATTTCTACAGGTATCCTTATTATGTCATTTTTTTCTATGAATACAAAGACATTGTCTACATGATCCACAGGGTGAAGTACCTCCCTCCTCCTTTGAAATCTTTCTGTCTTTCTCACTTTTGTAATGAGTATATACTAATTTGTCCTTTAGCGAGGGCAATTTCTTAAGTGTTATTTGTAGATATATTAATATGTTTTTTCAAAGCTGGGTTTGAAGTGAGATTTGGTCAAAATTTTTCACAAATATTTCCTAATGTGTTATGTTGTTCTGAATACCGAGAGATTATTCTCACTTGATCCGCTTGTTTAGTGATTTTTGTGGTTGCAAAAAGTATTTCCATTTTCCCTCGCTGTTTGACTTTATTATAGGCTTTTTAAGGGTGGTTTTCATATAGCCTCTTTGTAACATCCTCATCTGTAGGTCCTTTGCAGCTATCTCAAATTCCATGTCTCTAAAACAGTTTGCCCTAATTATTAAATATGGGGAAAATGGGATGCTCCTTTTAAAGACTCAGGGTAAGAACTGCCGGGAACTGTGAGCTGCCGATAAAATTGTGTTTCCTGACGTGGGTTTACAGAATAACTTAGAGTAAACCATTAAATCTTGATTAATACAGATTTCTATGTACAAGAAAGGAAGGGAAACATTGCTAGATTGCATTGTAAACTTAGGATCAAAGGTATTGATGCATAATTTGTCAAAAACTCTAACAGCGTGGTCTTAGAACCCTGCCAGAGGATGAGAACATCATCGATGTACCTCCGCCATAACAATACATTGCGGAAGTACATTGAGCCATGATCTGACATGATCACTCTTTCCCATCACATCAGGTACAAATTAGCAGAGGTTGGGGCACAACATGTCCCGACTGCCATTCCCTGTACCTAGAGGTATGTGACTGTACCAAAGGTAAAGGCATTGGGGGTGAGTATGTATTCTAGGAGAGCTAGAAACTCAAACTCATTCTGTTTAAGCAAATTATGGCTTGTTGCACTTAAAAATTCACTGCTATTCCCCTATCATAGGGAATGCTCAAGTAAAGCGCATGAATATCTAATGCTACCAAATGGCAGCCTTTTAGTACGCTGATTCCTTTTTAAGACTTTTAACAATTCAGGGGTGTCTTTTAAGTAAGATTTTAGGCTTGTTACAAATAGTCCTAAATATTTGTTGATCAACTTACTGGCCTGGGAAGAAATGCTTCCAATTCCGGAAACTATTGGGCAACCTGGAGAATTACCAATGCTTTAGTGAATTTTTGGCAAGGAATAGAAGGTTGGCAACTTAGGATGTTTGTTATTGAGATAAATAAAAACTTTAGAATCAATGACTCCATGGTTTTTCACTATCGTAGAGTAGATACTGCAGAAAATACTATCCCTCATGCAGAAATGCCTGCCCATGACCCCTGGTAATTAGTCTCCCCTTTAGCTATTACCCCAGACTGCAAAGGAATTGCTAAAAAAGCTAAGGCACTCCAGTTAGGACTAATTATTATTATTATTATTATTTTTATTATTAAACAGGATTTATATAGCACCAACATATTACGCAGCGCTGTACATTAAATAGGGATTGCAAATGACAAACTAATACAGACAGTGATACAGGAGGAGAGGACCCTGCCCCGAAGAGCTTACAATCTAGTAGGTGGGGGAATTTCACACACAATAGGATGGGCGATATGTAGTGGTGGGAAGTAGTGAGGGTTTAGCAGACAGAAGAAGATGGGTAGGCAAGTTTGAAAAAAATGTGTTTTGAGCGCTCTTTTAAATGAGCAGAAAGTAGGAGCAAGCCGAATAGGATGAGGAAGACCATTCCAGAGAGTTGGAGCAGCTCTAGAGAAGTCTTGTAACCGTGCGTGTGATGAGGTTATGAGTGAGGAAGTCATTAGTTAGGTCATTGGAGGAGCGGAGAGAGCGGCAGGGGGAGTATTTTTTAACCATGTCAGAAATGTAAGTGGGACAATACCTGTGTAGGGATTTGAAGGCAAAGCACAGGAGCTTAAATTTGATTCTAAGGTGAAATGGAAGCCAATGGAGAGAACTACTAAGAGATGCAGCGGAAGAGGAGCGGAAGGAAGGATGGATGAGTCTGGCTGCAGCATTCATAATAGATTGTAGAGGAGAGAGTCAGGTTAGTGGAATACCAGAGAGGAGGAGGTTACAGTAGGCCAGACGGGAGATGATAAGAGCATGTACAAGGAGTTTGGTGGTCTCAGGGGACAGGTAGGGTCGGATTTTGGAGATGTTACGTAGGTGAAAGTGACAGCACCTGGAAATGTTCTGAATATGGGGGGTAAATGAGAGGGCCAAGTCAAAGGTGACACCAAGACAACGTGCCTGAGGAGAGGGCCGAATAACAGTGTTGTTAACAGTTAGATATATGTCAGGGGGAGATTTGGAATTTGAGGGGGTTGAATGGGGTTAATTGAATGGGGTTACCCCAAAAACTACTAAAGAAAACATATCATCGTGTGAAATGATTATCAAGACAGAACCTTCTCTTCAACGAATCCAAGAAGAAGAGTTTATCAGAATCTACCACCAGGATTATCCAGTGCATGCCATTTGCTGCAAGCATTGAGACCCAGTACGTTGAGACCCACAAGTATAAGAATTTTTAGGTGATAAACCTTAGTGTTCTGTAGGTCACCATCTTTGTGGGATCATTTGGTTTCCAACTACTTTACCATGGCACCTAAACAACCTCTATTGAAGAACTTACAGCTTACTAGCCCTTACAGCAGACTGACAGATGCCTCCAGGCTTTTCTCCTCCGCTGTTTAACTGCTTCAGCTCCAGCTCTCTCCTGATTTGTCTGTATATAACTTTTGGCAATGCGAACCTTTTCCAACTCCATGAAGCCGCAGAAGCTCCAATATTACACTGAGTCCAATCGACCAGATATCTATCACATCATATGTCGTATCTACCCCTGAAGAAGCCTATTAAAGGTGAAACGCATTGGGTACCCCCTAAGAGACTGCGATTATTTACTTGTACTCTGGGGCTATCTGCTGCAAATGGGGGAATGTTATCTCACTGGTAACACTTTTCTATAGTAATGAGTGCATAGTGCCTATCATCAGGCCAAAATCATGCTTTACATGTAATAGTTGTTGTTACCCTTATATATATATACATTTAGACAAATATTTATATATGTACATGTATATACAAATGTATATATACATTTGACAAAATGTATTGTTTGTATGCCTAAAAACCCTATTTTTTTCTGTTTGTCCATTTTTCACTATTAAAAGGGCTGGCAGATTACCTTTACTTTGAACTACTATACCTATTTAACTTTGTAATAACAAGTGGGATGGACCTTAACACCATGTGTTTTTTATCACTTGGATTACAGCTACTTTGCCATGGCACTGTAAGGCCCTGGTCCAGCAATAGTATTCGCCAGACACCAATCTTATGCCATACTCTTCACCTATAGCAAGCCCCAGCCCAGCCTTGGGAGGCTGGTTGTGTTTCCCAGCACACCATGCCCCCGATGAAAGTGTGCAAGGGATGGTGCCTGGGGAAGGTCTTGCAGAGGATCAGGAACCCACAGATAAAGCAGTAGCAAGATTCCAACAAAGACAAGTCCAGAATACAGAGCAGATGTCATACACAGGTAATCCATCCTCTAGACGAGGTACAAAAGGGCAAGACACAAGCAGAGTCTGGGTTACATGCAAAAGGTTAATCCAGACATCATAAATTCACAGTATCATAAACAGACAAGGTCAGCAACAGTAAATCACACCAGCAGAAAGTCAGCCAAGCTAAACGCTACATCAGGCAATAGTAAAAAGGAGTAGAGGTTATAAAGTCCCAGCAGCCAATGGCAGCACAGGAAGGTCAGGAACTAATCAGACTTTTTTTTGACTAATCAGACTTTTTCATTGATAAGTACAGCCTAGGGACTGTGCGAACCTGGACCATGGACCACGTGTCTCCAATCAGCTGTGACCACAAGCGTACTGAACTCATGACCTCTCAATGAAGAATCTCAATTAGGAGGTCATATGAGTTCAGTACGCCTGCGTTACCGCCCCCTGCTGTTTCCCTCATTCGTTGGGCAAGAACACGACCTCATGGGGAATCACAAGGCCGTACTCGCTACATGTTCGGTAAGCGAGAAAGGCCTGATTCGCCGCGAGATCAAACCTAAAAATCTTGCTCGCTCATCCCTACTATAGACCATAAACTGGCTCCAGATAGCCTATACCTGACCAATATAAACAGTATATAGGGCATAGTATTTGCCCTTTAAGTCCAACAAGAACATATTCATACTGGTTAATCGCATGTTTTTTAGTGGAATTTACCTGATGCCTTTCGCCCAATATGGGCTTCCTTAGGGGTAATGACACGCTTGTGAGGTAGTATAAGATACTGAAAATAACAAAGTTACAGTTATGCAATCAGTAGTAGTACTCAGTCGAACGCTAATAAGAAAACATAAAAATCTCAAAATGTCTATATAGTGTAGTTATTATTCAAACCAAGGTAACAAAGTTTACACAGTGTATCTGAGTGTTCACAATAATCAGTGCTTGGATAATATATACATTAGTGCTTAGATAGTATATTCAGTATATAGTGTATATGAGCAATAATACTTGGATAGTATGTTAAATAGCCAGATGTGATTAATTGTACTGTTAGTGATGAGTTTATCAGTACAACCAGAATGGTGAACTAAAAAAATAAATAAAAAAAGACCAAAAAAGATAATATTTCTGACTTACATGTTCACAATGAGGTGGTAAATATATAAGCTGGTTGACCCTGGAGAAGGGGGGGAGGGGGAGTTTTGAAGGTTGCCTAAATGGATAGTGATTAGATAAAATATTCAAAATTTGAAGTAAGACAAGAGTTTTGATGTATTGTAAATGGTTGAATAAGTGTCCAAAGATAGTAATGTGTCAGGTAGTAGGTGTAAAAATAGTAATATGACAGGTAAGAAGTAAAAATATAGGTATGAAATAAAGGTTATCATTGTAAATTAAAGTATGCTGCAGTGGTAAAAAAGAAGAATATGGAAACAATGATCATATAAGCCTAGTGTGCTTGCGCCGGAACACAGTATCTGTACTGCACATGCACATACTCTGCCCATCTGTCAGACAGGAAGATACTGCCCCACCTAGTGAGGGGTGGCCCTAGGGATCCGCCCCATCCCAGCTGCCGGCTCAATCCTAAATCCAAAGCGTCCCCGAGAGGGTGCCTAGACAGGATTGAGGATGCAAAATTATTTATATTTATTTATCCATAAGTTGGCAGGGGTGTGGAGTAAAGTGCATAACAAAGATTTTCAAAACAGAGGTTAAACATGTGAGAGAATACTCTATCACAAATTAAGGAAATTGTTACATTATTTAGTAACATATACCGTATTTTCCGGCGTATAAGACGACTTTTTAACCCCGAAAAATCTGTGCCAAAGTCGGGGGTCGTCTTATACGCCGGGTACCGGTACTTACCTGCGGAGTCCGGTGTCCCCGCGAGTCCTCCTTCTCGTCCGGCGTCCCCGCGAGTCCTCCTTCTGTTCCTTCTTCTGTCTTCCTGCTTTGCAGCTTACGTGAGTCCTCCTGTGCAGCAACGCGAGCCTGCACAGGAGGACCTGAGCCTGGATTGGCTCTCCCATGGAGAGCCTGGATTGGCTCTCCCGTGAAGAGCCTGGATTGGCTCTCTAGTGGAGAGCCTGGATTGGCTCTCCACTAGAACACGCCCATCCATTAAAGGAACGCGCCCATTCATTCCTTGGAAGTGTGTGGAGCAGTGTAGGCTCCTCCTGTATCCCTCCTCCAATTACTATCACTGTACTATTCCTTCTGCCTGTCAGTTCTCGCACAATAGTGAGATCTGACAGGCAAAAGGAACAGTACAGTGATAGGCAGACCAATTGTAACCAATAAAATACAGGTAGTCTAACCAATTAAAGCAGTATACAACAACCAGCCAGTCGCCTGTAAGGTTACATCACTTGCTGCGATTGGCTGGTTGTTGTATCTGTAGCTGTACCTCTTCATACAGTAAAGCACCAGTACATACAATACCTTACCGTATATACAAATGTCCAACAGTGAAAACACCATCATGGCTGCACCAGCAAGAAGAAAGAAATATGAAGCTAGTTTCAAACTCAAAGTTGTAAAGTTTGCCATGGAACATAATAACTGTGCTGCTGCAAGACAATATGGAGTAACAGAAAAGATGGTTCGTGACTGGAAAGCAAATGAAAAAGCATTAAAGAGTATGCCGAGGGGTAAGTGTGCATTAAGAAGAGGCAACCCACATTGGCCAGAACTTGAAAAACAAGTAGCAGACATGGTGAATGAGCATCGCCAAAATGGTTATGTAGTGACATGTAATCAAATACGTTTGTTTGCACTTCAGTGGGCCAAATCTAACCCAGATCACAGCAACAGATTTAAGGCCACTGTATCCTGGTGTACTAGATTCATGGGAAGGCATAATTTGGTACTGAGGCAAAAGACGAAAATTGCCCAAAAATTACCTGCAGATCTTGATAGCAAAGTAAATAGTTTCCATCAATACATAATACGACAGCACACTAAACATGGCTATGTGTTATTATTATTATTATTATTATTAATAAACAGGATTTATATACGCAGCGCTGTACATTAAATATGTGTTAAGTAGTATTGGAAATATGGATGAAACTCCAATGAATTTTGATATGGTTGGAAATAAAACTGTCCATCAAAAAGGTGAAAAAACAATTTTAATTAAAACAACAGAACATGAGAAGTCTAGTTTTACAGTGGTACTAGGATGCACAGCTGATGGTGCCAAACTGAGACCAATGATTATTTTTAAAAGAAAAACAATGCCGAAACTCAAGTTCCCTGTTGGTTGTTTTGTACACGTCAATGAAAAAGGCTGGATGGATGAAGAAGGGATAAAGCTATGGCTTGATAATATATGGAGCAGACGACCAGGTAGACTTATTCAAAAACGTAGTCTGCTGGTGTGGGATATGTTCAGGGCTCATTTAACTCCCAGCACCAAGGAAAGGCTTGCAAGACTAAATACAGATGCAGCAGTTATTCCTGCAAGATTGACATCATTGGTACAGCCACTGGATGTGTGCCTAAACAAGCCATTTAAAGACCGCATTCGAGAACAGTGGAATGAATGGATGGTTAGCGGCGAAAAGTCATTCACAAAATGAGGAAACATGCGTGCTCCACAGTTGGATGTTTTGTGCAACTTTGTCATAAAAGCCTGGAATGATATTGATGCAGAAACAGTAATCAAGTCTTTCAAGAAGTGTGGAATATCAAATTCATTAGATGGTATGGAGGACGACTACTTGTGGCAAGATGAAGAGGAAGATGAAGCTGAGACCACACCATCTGATACGGAATTCAATCCATATGATGACTGCCTTACAAATGTACCACAAGATGTCATTGATGTACTTATGATATCAGATGATGAACAGGAGGATTTTGAAGGCTTTTAAAGGGAAACTGTCACGCTAGCAAAACCTGTAAAAGTACCGTAGCTTGCAGTTATGATGGGAGTTGCTAACCAGGGACTTGCCGGGCACTTGTTCTCTCTCTATTGTTTTTTTTTTTCTTCTATCATCATCAGTTCCAGTGGGTTGACAGCTTAGAAAACAAACAGCATAGCAGCTCCCATGGGTTTGTTGTCTTATCCTTCCATTCAGCTTTAGAGTGAATTGGGAAAAGTTTAATGTACTGGTTTACGTTTACATGTTTGATGAAAAACAGCCTCATGTTTATAAGTGACAGTTTTTCTAAGTACATGCATGTCATAAGCATTTGAATTAAAATGACCATATTGAAATCAAATCTGATGTTTTTTAATTTTTATTTGGTGTGCGTTGGAAGAGGGGTAGTCTTATACGGTGAGTATATTCCAAACTCTACATTTTAACTGGAAAAGTTGGGGGTCGTCTTATACGCCCAGTCGTCTTATACGCCGGAGAATACGGTATCTGTTTAAAGCTAAACATGTAATTTAAACTAGGGAATTTGTTAAATTTCCAAGAAAATATCTATTTAGTTTCATGTTGTAAAAGGATGTTGTCGAAATACCCATCTCATAAGTTTATTTTCTCAGGAGGGTATCTTCTCAGGAGCCGCAAATTTATTACAGTCGGAATTGACTGTCCATTAGTAATGGAATATACATGCTCACAGATGTGTTTTTTGTTTTCCCTAACATAATATTTACCACATGAACACGTGATCAATTAAATCATGCCTTGAGATAAACAATTACCATAGTACTTTAGTTTAAGTACTGATCCGTTGGGAAGGTTCAGTGCCTGGTTTTCTTGTATCCAATCGCATTGTTTACACCTGACGCATTTAAAGGTACTGTTCAAAATCAAGTTAGTAGAGGTTTCTGGATGAGGATTGTAATGGCTCAAAATGAGCAAATAAACTAGGGATACAGACTTCTTATAGGTGATTTGTGGCCTTGATTGGATATATGCGTTATTGATTGGGTCTGCTGTGAGAATGCTCCAGTGTTTGGATAATATATTATGTATGTTTCATTGATGTTGGTTAAATTGTGTAATAATGTGTGATTTGGTCTCCTTGGGGTCGGGTTGGTTTTAAAGATTAGGTCTTCTCTTAAATGTTTTGAGCCTGTGATTAATATTATTATTATTATTATTATTAAACAGGATTTATATAGCGCCAACATATTACGCAACGCTGTACATTAAATAGAGATTGCAAATGACAGACTAATACAGACAGTGATATAGGAGGAGAGGACCCTGCCCTGAAGAGCTGAGATAGGACGGTAGTTGGAGGGTAGGGAAGAGTCCAGTCAGGGTTTCTTTAGGATAGGGAGAATTATGGCATGTTTAAAAGCTGAGTGGTATTTACCAATAGAAAGGGAGAGGTTGAATAATTTGGTTAGGGCAGGGGCCAGGGTGGAGGAATGGGCACGGAGTAGATCAGAGGGAATTGGGTCAAGTGGGCATGTAGTAGACGGAGATGATGATAGAAGAGTTAAGACTTCGTCCACAGTAACAGGGCTGAGGGAGGCCAGTGATGATTTACAGGTGGAAGGGGTGGGTATGGATGGAGTGGCTTGGTGGGCAGGGACATCATGGCTAATTTTGTCTATTTTATCTCTAAAGTAGGTGGCAATGTCTTGGGCAGAGAAGGATGTTGTGGGGGGAGCAGGTGTGGGGTTTAGGAGGGAGTCAATTGTAGAGAAGAGGTTGCGTGGGTTGGAAGCTTGAGAGGAAATGACTGTGGAGAAATATTTTTGTTTGGTGACAGTGAGCTCTGTGTTAAAGCTTTGAAGCTTGGCTTTGTAGTCCACGAAGTCAGCGCTGAGGCCAGATTTCCTCCATTTGCGCTCAGCTGCACGAACAGTCTTTTGTAGCTGTTTGGTGTGATTGTTGTGCCAGGGTCGGGGGTTGGCAGGGCGGGGGTAGTGGAAGGTGGCAGGAGCAACATTATCCAAAGCCAGGGAAAGAGAGTGGTTTAACATGGTGGCAGCTTTTTTGGAGAGGGAGGGGGCTAGAGACGCAAGGCAGTTTGAGAAAAGGTTGTGGTCAAGGTTACGGATATCTCTTTGCCATTGACCAAGTCTGGGATATGGCAAGGGAGGGCAAGGGTTTGATAGGTTGAAGGTGATAAGGTTATGATCAGAAAGGGGAAATGGTGAGTTGTCAAGGAGGGTGAGGTTGCAGAGTTTAGAAAATACCAGGTCTAAAGTGTGTCCGGCTATGTGTGTGGGGCCATTGATGTGCTGTGCGAGTCCAAATGAGGAGGTAGTTTGGCTGAGAAGAGAAGGTTGGGCTCATCCATTGCAACATTAAAATCACCAAGGATGAGGGTGGCCAGGTCATGGGAAAGAATGTGTGGGAGCCAGGATGCAAAGTTATCCAAAAATTGTGATACTGGGCCAGGGGGGTGGTAGACAACAGCAACAATGAGGGGTAAGGGGCTAAAGAGTTGGACAGAGTGGATTTCAAATGAGGTGAAAATGAGAGAGGGTGGGGTAGGAAGGACTCTGTATATACAGTTAGGTGAGAGAAGGAGACCCACACCACCCCCTACTTTGTTGCCAGGTCTAGGGGTATGTGTAAAGTGCAGGTGTCCATTGGAGAGAGCAGTAGCAGAGGCAGAGGAGTAAAGCCAAGTTTCAGTGAGAGCCAGTAAGTTCAGAGACTTAGAAAGGAGAAGGTTGTGTTTGGAGGTTGATTTGTTGCCAACAGTTCTGGCATTCCATAGACTGCCAGAGAGAGGGGGTAAGGAGTAGGCTAAATGGGGACGAGGTTAGGAGAAGGGAGTGTCCTGCTGAGAGTATATGGAAAGTGGAGGTTGTGTGGGGGACCTGGGTTGGGAGAGATGTCACCAGAGAGTGTCAGTAGAGTAGAAAGGTGCAGGAGCACAGACAGGGAAATAAGGAGAGTGAAGGAGAAGAGAGACAATGAGGTATCAGACAGGGGAGTACAGGGAGTAGTGCCAACAAAGAGAGAGCAGGATGAATAATACGTTTTTACAGATAATTGGGAACCATATGCATACAATAAACAATGTGGCAAACTGAAGTCCAAGAGAGGCAGCCCAATAATATGGGTTCAAGTGAGGCTTGTAAACTTGCTGAGTTCCAGGAGTGAGGGATGATGATTCAGTCAAAGAGATGGTTTGATGGAATACCAGTTTAGAATGGTAGCAGCAGCAGAGGATGTGTTGGAGTCCAGGTGGATAGATCAGTCCAAAGGCAGGAGATAGAAGTTGCAGAGTATAATTATATGTCCAAATATGTTCCAATTCCTGTGTCAATTCCCTGGATTAATTCCCATTGCATTTATAATTTGGGCACTTGAGATTTTGGCACGTGACCAGGGTCCCAACGTGACCTTGCCTGTTGTTTAAATGGAAGTGCTTTGGGCTGATTATGGATGGACTGTGATAGGTTCTTTTTAGCAGTTTTTTATAATAACCTATTTACAAAGGTCTGTCCTTTAGTGCTTTCCCTTCAACTGTGAATTGAGTTTCTGTGGTGCAGTTTCTCTTTAGTCTTAGTATTTGGCTATAGAGAGTACCGTCGACTAGAGGTCATGGGTGTGCACTCTTGGCATGTAGAATAGTGTTTCCAGCAGTTTTTTTTCTATAAAGTGTTATGTGGAAGTTTTCTGAGATGTTAATAAAGACATCTGGAAATGGGATTTTATATGGGTGAGAATTCCTAGTAAATTTGAGATTGTAGTCATTTGTTTGGATGAATTGGAACATGTAATGGAGGGTTTCTTCTGATCCTGTTCAAAAAATTAAAATGTTGTTGATGTAACGATGCCATAGCAGGGTATGATTCTGGTATGGTGCAGGATTGTAGAATTGGATACAATTGGTGTGTATACATAATGGATACCAATATGTATATGAATTGGTTAATATAAGATACATATACTAAGAATATGTTGCTATTGGATGCCTGAAGGCATATCTGAACAGTATATGTTGAAAATGGAAATGTATTAAACTGTATGAATAATTAGGAGCAATATTGTTAGTATATATTGCCAGTTTGTTTGTTTTTAATGATAGATTGAAAATATGTTATATTAAAGAGCAACTATACTGAAAACTCAAAAAAACAAAACAAAAACACACTTACCTTTAATCCCGCAGGGTGGTCCAATCACTCCGGGGATGTCCGGCATTGGGTCCCACGTCGTCTCGGCATCCTTCCTGGAGCCGTTGTTCTGTGCGCCGCCATCTTTGTCTTCTTCTCTGTGTTCTTCAACCTACGTCACCCGGCCCAGGCGCAAGATCGGGTGACGTAGGATGAAAAAAAATTTGCCAATCTCACTGATGCATATGTGAAATCATCAAATTTTTCTCTTTAAGCAAAAAGGCTCCTTTTGTACGAGCCTGACGTAGGTATCCCGGGAGGCACTCCCATTCATTCTCGACCGCCTAGGCGGCTGAGAGATTTTTTTTTTTTTTTTAAAGCATTGCACTTAAAAAAAACATAATTTTTACCTTACAGAAAAGGGTTCTCTACGCTTTTATGTAAAGTGAAAATTCTGAGTTTAAGTACGCTTTAATATATGGTCGGATGAAGCAGAGCTTTCTGTGAAACAAGCCACTAAGTAATGGCTACATTACTACCAGTCAGATTTGTATGATACCTTATTAGGTTGGATTATTGGATAATGTAACTATGGTTTTAAAAATATTAGATGTATAGATAAAGGACTATTTTTATTGTACTATATGTAACTTTCTAGTTTTTACCCCGAAACTACCTATCTTGTATGGGTACTTTCTAATTCATTGTAGAAGAGTTGTTTTTCCTGATCTCCCAAATAGAGGGAGCACACTTCATCCCCACCGCCACCCCTTGTTCAACCACTTTTCTGGTATTTAGTATTAAGGCTGGGAGTTTAACCCCATCAGTCTTAGGCTATCCTAACTAGGAACTACACTTCTGGAGACAGACCAGGTACCATTAGAGAACCTTCCACTTACCTTAAACTAAGGTTTGCTTTATTTAATAACCTGAAATCTATATCTAATAAGCTTAAAAACGTAAGGGCAGACATGTATTTTTATGTGGCAGAGCTTCAAACATACTTCTAATGATTGATTGGAGTGTTCTCTTTGCTGTACACCAACATGCACTATGCAAATTGGTCACGACACCGGGTATAGGTTATTAGATTGCATACTAAGATCAGGAGTGACACATCTATGATCAAATGTAATAGAACAGCGGTTGACAACCTTTTTGGTCCCGCGGACCACTAAAATTACCAGCTCCTGACCGTGCATGTGCAGGGAGTCAGTTGTCAATCAAAGGGGAGGAACCTGCCCCATAGTGACATCATAACATCATAACCCCGCCCACTCTGCCATCGCAGATCTGAGCCTGTGTTGTGTTGTGAAACACAGCCCGCCCACTTCCCTGAGCCAGGGATTTGCACAGGGGACATCGTCCGCAGCTCTGGTTGGTGCGTCCCTCCAAATGGATCCTTCTCCTGACCCCGCTCGGGGGTGCACCGACCAGAGCCCCAAAATCTTCTGCAGACCATCGGTTGGCGACCGCTGTAATAGAACATTATGTTCTGTAAGATTATAAAAATAATTTGAGCTAAACTATTATCAGTGGTGCTGTGACATCTTAATATTATTAGCAGTGCACACTGTCTCTAAATGATATCTTATGAGTTAAATTAAAGTCCAGTTAAACACCTCTTTACTTACATTTAGTTACATGGTTAGATTGAAAAATGACAGTTCATTGATTTACCTCAAGGAAAATAAACAAAAGGAAAGTAAAATAAATAAACATAGCTGAAAACCTGCAGATTCTTAACCAGTGTTTCTTGACATTTGTAACATGGGGGAGCTCTTACAATTATTTTCAGGTCTTCAGGGAACAACCGCTATAATTACTACAACCACATCTCACAGTACATTGGCTTAGTGGTCATTGGGAGCAATGCCTCTTATATTGCTAGCCAGTGGTAAGAGTGCCACCCTTAAAGATTGCCAAAAACAGCATTGGTGTCAGTAACACCTGACCTGAGAGGCACAAATTGCTCATTGCTCAAGGAACCCCTAGCAACCCCTGGAGGACCCCTGGTTGAAAAACACTGTTCTAGACATAAACCTTTACACACATCTAATCAACAGTTTCTGGTATAAAACCCAGTTATATTCTATGCATCTAGAAACTTTCATGCTTTCAATGTATTACACATTTTCACAGACCTCACTTTAAAGAGTTCTTTGTATATGCTAAGATTAAACTTTTTTTGGTCTTTTATATGCACATTTGTTATAAGCTCTGCATTTTTAAATATTTTTATGTAAATGTAAAAATGTATATGTTTATAATCGGGCCTCAGGTGGAGTTATACTTCTTCGAACCTTCATTTATCTGGTACAGGAATGTGTAGTAAACAGAAAATGTAGGTGCAAGTGGGACACACTTGAGGCTAGCTCCCCCTTTACAAGTTAAAAATATATATATATAACTATAGAAATGCACTATCCTGTCACATATAATGTCAGCTTATCTTCTTTGATCCCCATTTTCTCTGCAATAGGGTGGTGTAGGTAAACAAAAATGTAGAAGCAAGTGGGTGACTCTTGTGGCTAACCCCCTTAAAGTTTCAAAGTTTTAAAATTACCTAATATACCATGCTACTCTGTTCCAAGTAGCTGGCTGTTTGCAGTCTGAACTCCAATTTCTCCAGAATTGCAAGCTGCAGAAAATGTATGATTCAGTGACAGACTCCTTTGGCTAAGAACCCTTAAAATGTTCATTTTGGCAGCAATACAAGACTATCTACCTACCTGGTCGACTACCTTTTTTGAACCCCAATTTCTCTTGAATAGGGAGATGTAGGTAACTGAATTGTAGGCGTAAGTACATCTTCCCCTTTGATTATCTGGCCCACAAAATATATTTCTCTGGAATTAATCTACAAGAGATAATGGGGTTCAAACATAGTTAGCAGGGGATAGATCTGAGGGGAGGCATTGTAAGATACATGTAGTTTCTGCTTTTTGGTTCAGAAATGGTGTGCAGGGAGCAATACTTGACAAGCCAGCACTATTTGATAGCTTAAATTTAGTATCTTTTAATGCTACTGGGTGGGGATTGTTTGGATGGGTCGCAGCCACAGTTCATTGTGTACCCATAAAATGTGTATCCCTACAACTAGGACTGTGGAGTCAGTACAAAAACCCTTCGACGAGGACTCTTCATTTTATGGTACCACTGACTTTGACTCCTCCAATTTAAATATGTGGATCATGCTAATATTCCATGTTGATTTAAACACAACCCACAACATACACAGCAATTCATCACTGCCACAGCTCAGCCATTGTAAAGCTATGAAAACAGGGTCTGCTTTTGGTAACAAGAACTCTTGGCCAGGAAGCTGACACTCTACCCTACCTACTGACATTCTTGACCAGCCTGTGATTGCCAGCATGTAAACCAGTAACATTTATGCTTAAATTTTAAACTAAAAACACAAAAATGAAAACAAAGTTTTATTTATTGTTTTTATCCAGAGGCTTTCCATTTTAAAGTACTTGCAGATACAATGTGGATTAGGAACAACTTAACTTGTTCAAAATTATAAACTACATCATTAGCAAAAAAATAATGTAAACCTAAAACAGCAATTAAGTGTTACTTACACTATATATATATCTATCTATATATAAAGCTGTAAAATAGATGGTAAATTTAGTCCAAAATTAACTGTGCTATTGTTCTCGAAACCAAATTGCTTCTGCCAGATCTTTCTTCTTGCTGTTTTAGCAGTTCTAGCCAAATGGCTAACAATGTTTGGATAAACCAAGGATGGCTTCTTTTATTTAGTTTCAATGAGCTATCATACTTTGCAGCTTTTTCTAATCTTTTAGCCAAATCCTGCTTGAAGGTCCATAATTGGACAGTTACCGTTCATGAGTTACCAGTGCTTATGGCTTCACCCAGTGGTTCAGATATTTCACCTCTTCATGTGAACTTTTTTGTCATAGAATTTTTTTCCTATAGTTACTTGGTCAGTACTAAATTTAGCTCATTGGTTTAACAAAAATAGCAGATAACAAGATCTGATTATCCAGTAAAAGACCTTTGCTTTTCTTCATTGTAGACACAATACCATCAGCTATTAACTCCAACTTTTGTTCAGGCAAAATATCAAGTTATTCTATTTTCCACAAGAAAAAATTGCCAGTTATTAGATCTTCATATTGCAAAATTTTGTGAGGGTAAAGGGCTGAGTTCTTAAAGAAGACTTTCTAATTATTTTACTTGCACCCACTGACTCTCCTTTAATGAAGTGTTTTCATTGTCCAGTTTTCAAGAAAGTTTTTTAGTTTAAGCAAATGCTTTATTGTCAAATAATTGCTTTCCCAGCATGTTGACTGATCAAGAATGGCTCCTTTTCCAGCACTTCTTTTCAGAATAGCATCTGTTTTAGGGCCCAGGCTGCAACAGTTACTTGTCTCAACTTTACAATTAGAGAATGTGCATGATGATCTTTTGGTCTACTTTTTATTGCTAGTTGCTGTAAGGCCCTGGTCACCACTGGCCTCACCAGACACCAGTCCCCCAATCTAACACCTAAAGCAAGGACTTACTGCGCAAGGGATGGAGTCTGGGGATGGGCTGGCAGCAAGCCAGGAGCCCACAGATAAAGCAGTACCAAGATTCCAACAGAACCAAATCCAGAATACAGAGCAGATGTCATACACAGAATATCTGTCCACCAAACAAAGTACACAAGGACAAAACACAAGCCAAGGTCACTGGCAAAAGGTCGGTCCAGGCTGCATAAAAACGATAGGTCAGGAACAGGCAAAGTCAGCAACAGTAAATAAGACGAAAACACGCTTCAGCACAGATTAGCCCACCTATACACTACAACAGGCACTGGTTACTGGGAGCAGAGAGGCTATAAAGCCTCAGCAGCCAATAGCAGTGCAGGACTGAATCAGGAGCTGATCAGCCTCTAGAAACCCCTTCAGGTGTACGCAGCCTAACAATGGATGCTGGGGATGCCATAAATACATCAGGCTGCACAACTAAAGGGAAGCAGGGACTCCTGCTTTCTTAGTTCTCCAGGCTGCTGCACATGACATTGCTGGACAGAACAAACAGTGGTGCACAGCACTGAGTCGCTGGACAGATGAGCATCTCCTAACAGTTGCAGACTATGAAGAGCACAACACATATGTTGAAAAGTAATAAGCTTGGATAATTCTTCAGCAATATCATCCAAAATTTCACTGTTCTCTTCCTCTTCAATGCTTCAGCTGTCACCCTCTAATACTTACACCCACACTAAGTGTGCCAGTTTCTTCATATTCTTTGTTTATTTTCTCAATTGTCTCAATTTTCATATTTGAAGCATTATACATCACAATGCATAGAACCCGTTCCTTTTACATTTCAAAATCTTCTAAAACACCCTCCTCTAAGTTCTGAAGATACACACTTGTGTGATGTGCCTGGGTGTATTTTAGCCCCAAGGTCTGAGTTAATGTTTTATTGTTTTAATCCACAAATCTAACAATATATGCAAAATAATGGACTCCATAAGGTGTGCATCAATCTGTTTTAAAAAGACAAAACGTCCCTTCAGACTGCAAGTTTTTTAGCCTTTTCTTCATTTAGCCCTAAAAAGGCTGGTTATAAAAAGAATACGAGTGCACTATTCTTTACTGCCATTTCTATGATGTGTTTTTTTTTAATTTTGTTATGGTAACTTTGTCAGATGTAAAAAATCTTCTTCAATTTGCTCCCCAGTCTGAGCTTTATTTATCCATGAAGCAGATGGAAGGTTTTCATTGCTATCCTTTTCATTATCACTTTCTAACACTTTAGAATGAAAACATGTAAGTGTCTTTTCATTTTGATGCTTTTGGAGGTGTTTTTTTTTGAATCACTAAAACTGCTAATTTTTGCATCACATGTATTTTACCATCATCATCCTCTATGATACATTGGCACACAAAGAATTTCCTATCTCTCGGTAATGTAAAATGCTCACAAACAGCAGACTTTGTTGTGTTTGACAGTCTTTTTGCCATTGTGAATGAACTAAATAAATGAATTTAACTTTCACTAAAATATAAAATATGGTACACAAACCAAAGGAGCATACACTTTGATATACACACAAACATACTCCTAGTCCTACTTTATACATCATATATGAAGCCTTCCCTATTCACAAAAACAAAAGCTACAGCACTATGCATGATTTGCATTATACACACAAACATGCACAGAGCCCAGCATTTTACACAAGAACAGATGCACAATATGCATCATGTAAATAGTGCCACGTCTCTACACAACTTCATAATTTCTTATTCTCACAGAAGGACCTATATGGGACTTTTTGGGCACTACTGTTAGTCACACCCATTATATTCATAAAAACATGATTTTTAAAAAAGTTGCTTACAGGTAACATCATCATATAATGCCATAAATACATCTTACAAAGCTCATCTATAGTGGCTTTTTTCAGAACTTTTTGATGGCTATCAACACAACTAAACAATTACAGTGTACAATATATTATCATACACACTTTAAAACACAACATTTTTGGGAAATTTTCATATACATAATGCTTTCTAGCTCTAGTGTCTAAGATCCAGTGAACATTTCCTTCGGCCTATGTGGTGAGCACTCAACATAAGTTATCCACATTTATGGCTTCACATCTTTCTCTATTATCTCTCATAGCAGGCATTTAAAGCAGGAAAAAAACTAATTAGCCTCATTATCAGGAAAAAAGGGGAAGAGGGCACAGCTTTTACAAAGAAGACATCTTCCCCTAGGTTCAAAGCAAAACAGAAAGGCTCACTTAATTTTAATTTGAGAGATAGAAAACATTATGCAAATGTCTCAAAAATGATGTGTTTTATGTGTCACACTTACCTCCTCCTCGCTAAACCGCCAGCGCCTCTCTAATGCGAATTTGGGCAGGTCTGACCCCATATGTGCCTGCTCTTCCAAGTTTAATCAGCATCACCTCTCCTGTTGACCAATCAGGAGATCATAATTGCCCTTGGCTATTTAGCTGACTCAGACACAGTGCTCACTGCTGGAACCACATCTCTCCAGACTAATGTCAAGCCCCCTAACTCCACTAGTGTTCCCACTCAGCTATTGCTTGATTGTGTTTCACAACCCAGTGCTTGTTGTAACCCCTTGTAGTCCAGTCTGCTGTTCCCCTGTCTAATCCCGTGTATTTCTAGTATGACTGTTCCTGTGTCCCCAGTGCCTTCCTATGTTGACCTGTGTCTCTGGTGACCCCCGTTCTTCCAGTGTCTTGCTATGTCTCCTTTATTATCCCCCTGTGTATCCAGTGACACCCATGTCACTGGTGTTTATTTCCCTGGCTATGTTTTGACTAGCTTGTATGCTGGCTTCCTCAGCCCCAGCCTTCTTTGACTAGTCTCTTGCCCACTGATTTGGTACCGCACAATGTTCTGCCCACCTTGGTGTGCCCATGAATTGCAACCTTCCAATAGTTTGCAGCTCGATATCCTCACTTCTAGACGCTATGCCAGGCTGCTGCTTAGATTGTGACCATTGAGCAAGTCATAGCGCCCCCTAGAGTTCCATCTCACCAAATGTGACATGCATATGATAATACAAACTCAACTGAGTCACTGTGATTGTTTATAGTTTTGTTGATAGTTATCAAAAAATTTTATGGACCAGAGGAATTTGCAAAATGCATCAAGAACTATAGATGTATTTATAACATTATATGATGAGTGCAAATGTACATGTAGGTCATTCTGTGAGAATAAAAAACTTACTGAGAATGTACAGAATCAGGGACTGAAAAGAACATTTAAATTTTTGTGCACATATTGTAGGTAAAAAAATAGACAACTAATATTCCATATGTATTATATGTAATATTATATATACTTAGAATAATGTATATCTGCTTTTGTATCGTAATGCCACATGTACTAGCCATATGTTTTTTTAGTGAAAGATATGCTATGTTAGTTAAATAGCTATTATATAACTGTGGTTTTCACTGAAGCAGCTAAACAATACCTGTATACATACTTTAGATAGAAATACCTCGGTAAGTTCAATTAAAACTTGCATCAAATGAAAAACTAAATGCATTATTTATATATTAACAGAGTTTTCTCCACATTTACTCTCTAGGTATATACACTATGTCTTTGATCTTGGGAATGGTCCATCCCTAATGAAAGGCAACTCAGAGAGACCGTTAAATGATAATCAGTGGCATAGTGTTGCTGTCTCCAGAGATCCGGGAAATGCACATACTTTGAGAATTGATGGAAGGACAGTTACACAGCACTCCACTGGTGCCAGCAATCTGGATCTTAAGGGTAAGAAAATGTATTACATGTGGTATTGAGGAGCAAAGACATACTTGTCATGCACTGTAAATTATCTTCACCTTTTTTTGCTGCAAAAATTGATCTCTTTCCAATGAAGAAAAATACATCCTCTATTCATAACAACATTTTATTATTTCCTTGGATGGATACCCGATAAACTGACGTGATAGGAAAATGGGGTTGGAACTTTCACAGAATCTATACTTTGCCTGTCTCATCTCAGAATCTAAAATGCCCTATCTACGACTGCCAGATCCGGTCCACTCATTTCCTCTCTGCTCGTAATCTTGTTTGGGATGGGGCATGCGCATTTCCTATGTTTCCCTGTCAAGATTGTGTTACCAGGAGAGGGATTATCCTGAGCATGCTCAGTGTAAGCTCCCCAAGAGTGGATGTGTACTATAGACCTGGCAATCAACTGTGGCTGCTCCCTGTCCATCTTGTACTGTGAGATAATTACAGCAGCAGCAGCATGAGAGCTTTGTCTGTGTCTATGCAGGTGTCATTACCCTCATTTATAAACCTTCATATCTCCTTTACTGATTATCATAGAAACGTGAAATTGTCAGGGTACAAAGGGGGCTCTAAGAGCTGTTTCTAAACTTAATTTCAGCCCCCTAAACGTAAGTTGCCAGATAGGACATTAAATTCTAATAGCAATCAGGGATACTTTCACATTAAAGAAGGCTATTTGAGTTTTGAGTTTCCATGTTGGGGACCCTCTGGGGGCCACTCTCATGGCAATAAAAGTTACGGTACTGCCAATTGTCTGTGCACTGTGGGCCCCCCTTAGAAGTTCACAAAACTTCAAGGCTACGTTCAGGTTGGCGGTAAGGTTGCGGTGCAGTTACCCCTTCATCATGCCATAGAACCTTGGCTCAGGGGAGATGCTCAGTACCGCTCACTGCCGCCTGTAGTCAAATCTGCAAACACTGGGGTGCGGGGGACTGGGCGGCTGGCAAGCTGCCTTTTACACATAGCTGGCCACTTACGATCTCTGAATCCCAATTTCTTTGAAACAAATTGGAATTGTGGAAGCCAATAGGAAACCCATTTTGCTCCCCCTTTTAAAATTTTATAACCATCATATCATGCTAACCTGTCACACATAGCTATCCCTTACTCTCTACTAACCCCAATCACTCTGTAAGAAAAGGGAAATGTAACTGCAAGTGGAAGACTCTTGTGGCTGAAGTACCTCATCAGGTAGAATAATTGAAAGGGCTTCTGTTTTACTAGGCTTTATCTTGTTCCCAGAGAGAGAGACACATTCTTCCAACACTTGATGGAGGCGGGGCACAGGAGAATGTCATCCTCATAAAGCAAGATAACAAAGTTTGTGGATTTGACTGAGACCACTGAGATATCAGGATGTTGTCTAATAATGTTTGCCAAGGGTTTAATACATTTTGCAAACAATAGAAGCGAAAGGGGGCAGCCTTGCTGTGTGCCATTTTTGATATGAATAACTGGGAAGCTTGCATGTGGAAATGTAACCTTCTGCAGTTGGAGCCAAGTAAAGTAGCTTAATTGCTTATAGAAAAGGACTAAAAAAGGTTTGTTTTATCATCTGGTTAATCAAACAACTACTGCCACATCCCTTCATCGATTGAACATAAACACCCAAAAAGCACAAATGGGACTTTTTAGGCAGTAATAAATTATAATATTCATTATTTCATCATCATCATTACATTATTTTTACCCAATTTTTATTAGGACATCACATAAAAAAAAAACAACATTTACTTATCAAACATGTTTAAAAAACCAACATAAAAACAAATCCACCATCAGGTGTGTATATCCAGATAAAATGAGGGACTCTACATCATGTGGAGATCTCGAGGTGTTTCGCGAAAATCCAATTAGCTTTTTCAGGAGATCTGGAGATTCCATATATCACATTTAATTATCTTTCAATATATTTAAAAACATTACAACATCAATTTCATTCAAACTCAATATTAACTTACAATGTTGCTTTCCTGTTTCCAAATGTAAACTGCCATACCTCAGATGTCCTAATAGCCGCACAAGAAGAGGGTGGAGTGAGAGCCTGAGTAATGCAGTTTCTAGTCAATTGTCATCTATATATAGTCTAATTCAGGTATTCAAATTTTTCCAATTCCTTAATATATATATATATATTTCTCTCTGAATATTTTGCCAACATAGTGCACATTTTAAGTACCCCTCAAAGCCATATAAACATTCAACCTATAATCCTTATTTAGTGCTTAAAATTCTATCTCAATTACTATCACCTCCTTAACTTTAAACCATTGAAAAAAATTTATTCTCCAAGTCAGTGGTCGCCAACCTTTTCGGTCCAGAGGACCACTAAAATCACTGGGTCCCGACTGTGCATGCGCAGGGAGCCAGGTGTCACTCAAAGGGGGAGAAACCCCCCTCAGAGTGACGTCATTATGACATAACCCCGCCCACTCTCCCATCACAAGTCTGAGCCTGCAATGGGGGTAGTGGGCAGGTTGTATCCAGGGACACAGCCCACCAACTTCCCAGAGCCTGTGAACTGCAGGGGGGACATGGACCGTGGCACTGGCCCGTGCGTCCCCCCAGCGGGGACCTTTGCCTGACCCCGCTCGGGGGTGCACAGACCAGAGCCGCGGACCCCTGAAATTTTCACACGGACCACCAGTTGGCGACCGCTGCTCCAAGTGACCATCCATTAACAGGATTACACCCTAAATGCTTAGCATCATTTCCTTACAGCTTACCAACGGCTCCCCTACTGTAGACAGTGTAACATGAGATGTCCCTCCTTGAGTCTGGGAGACTGCTGAGATGTAAAGTCTCCCATTAAATGCAAGTTGCTTACAAACTGGCGCCCCTCGTGTCAAATAGCCACATCCCCCTTCCAGGAATGGGACACGCCCCCTTGCTTTTCCAAGTTAGTAAATGATCAAGATCATGTTGTTGTTCATAATACACTTACGTCATGAATAAGAGGTGTCTACAGCCATCCCTAAAAAGTCACATTTGTGCTTTTTGGGTGTTTATGTTAAAGAAAAGGACCATCAATGCCAATAGTTCTTAAGGTACGAATTATAAATGACCAACTTAGCCTACTAAAGGGTTTTTTTCACATCTAAACTGAGGACTATCCAACCCTAATTTATTAAGCACTTCAATAATATCAAGTGCACAACTAGTGTTGTCCGCCTCTTGCCTGCCTAGAATAAATCTTACCTGCTCCCTAAGGGGTGGAAATCAGTACATTTAGTGATAAGCATCTAAACACTGGAAATAACAAAAAGGCAAATTATCTAAGTTAAGCTTCCACAATAAATGTAACCTCCACCATGCTGAGGTAAAAATCAGAAAGCCAGCAAAAAATATGCCTTCTATACCATGTATAAGGGCAAAAAGGGGGGTTTGGGGAAGGGCTAAGAGAGAGAAAGAATAAAGAAACAAGTTACAAGCACAATATCCAATCAATAACAAGTGAAACATGATAGTTGGTAGTGGCATTTGACAGGTAGTGGCATTTGGTAAAACCAAGGTAGAGGTGCAATCGAAGTGTGTTTCTTGGGGAAATACATGGTACACCTTATGGCGGGTGCATTCTTACAAAGTCAAGCTTGTATGGGGGGACAAACTATGCATTGATCCTGGCACAACTAGGACAAATTTTCGGCAGCATGGAGGCTAATGAATCTACTATCTTTATGTTCTGTAAGGCTGAATAAAAATCCCCAGCGGTATGGTATAGAACCATCTTGGAACACCGCAAGTAAGGGTTGTAGGAGATGACGTTGCTGAAGTGTAATCCAGAACAGCTCCAGGAACAGTTGAATAGAGGCACCATCAAAGTCTTTACAGTGCATGTTGTGAGCAGTGCATATAATCTTTGCATACAATCTTTTGCATGCACTTGGCAAATCACATCCCTAGGTCTGGAAGCAGGACCCAGGGGACAAAGAGCTCTGTAGGTCCCAAGGAAGGACAGCCCAGCATGTTGTTGAAAATGGTTTGTAAAACTACAGGTAGATCAATCAAGGGAGTGGCCTCTGGTAAGCCCCTCACCCATATATTGTTATGGTGACCTTGGATCCTAATTTTCAAAATGATGTAGGAGTTCTGTGGGCATGGAGGCTTGTGTCTGAATTCGATCTTGAATATGAGATACCAGATTTTTCATGGCATGTAAGTCCTCATGTGCTGCATCGACTCTTATCAGCAAATGCTCGTAAATCATCTAAAAAAACATGTACCGTATGTTTTGCCGTATAAGACACACTTTTTCTTTCCCAAAACTGGGGGGGGGAAAAGTTGGTGCGTCTTATACGACAAATACCCTGTTTCCCCGATTTTTGATAAAATAATTAAAATAAGACACTCACCTGTGAATAAGACATCCCCCGAAAGCCGATCCTGTGTGTGTCTCCTCGATGCTGGCTGCAGTGTGTGTCTCCTCCTGGCTGCAGTGCAGAGCCAAACTGAAACTAAGAAGCCGGCACTCGCGCCCCCGCGATTCTGAACCAGGAAGCATGCTGCTGATCCCTGCCCTAACGGAGTTACCCGGCCGTGCAGTGGAAAAAATGCCCTGTAGGGTGGCATCTAGTTCTGTAGTCCCCTATAGTATGGACAGCCCCTGAAAAGCTGGAGAAGCTGTCGAGGGGGTGGACTAATTTGCCCCTGGGAGGCCATTGGTTTATCAGAGGAATGTCCATCTAGTTGTGCTGGAGCCGAAAAACCTCTATAATGGCGAGGGGGCAGGGGATCTGCTTCATCTGGTAAGGGATGGTTGGCTTTTTCAAATTGGAGAAGCCTGAGGGATATTATCTAAAGAGTCGTTTGCTCGGGAGTCAGACCTGATGGTGGGTAGCCCTTTAAAATACTGTGTCCCCCAGGTTTTCTCCCTTCAAAGCCGTCAGCGCCTCACAGAACTCTTAAAGACAAGTTAAGTTTTGCAACAACCCCAAAGGAACAGATTATTATTTCGAGTTAGGTCTCTGCTCAAATTACCAATGAAATACACACACACACACACACACATATAATGAAAAAGAATGGAAAATATCTTAACTTGATAATTGATGATGATGATGATGATGATGATGATGATGATGATGATGATGATACAGAAATAGTAGATCTCACTTTACTTTAAAGGAATTTGAAATTACAGTTCTTTTACTCTGTGCTCTGTACTCTGTTTGGTATTAACATGCACTACATCTCTTAAGCAGAGTATAGCAGCTTTGAAAAACAAAGGCAAAGTATCATGCACAGATTGGCATGTGACTATATTTTTCAAGGAGGGATCTCCCTGTATCCAGTGAACTTTTGTACTCCATCAACCACTGTACTCCAATGACTTTATACGGCAATGAAATTGAAAAATGAATGTTTGCTAGAATTTTAAATTAAAACATTCTATTAACAAAATCTGTATTTGTTTTATTATAAATAAAACAAATATAAGATATAAATCTCTCAGTTTCCCTTTTCAATACTGGTTCACAAATGCACAATGATAACATTTAAAGCCACCATAGCATATTCATAAAGTAGAAGTTTTGGTGCCACCATCAATATATATAATAACAATTCATTAATTGCACACATTATTAAAGAATGAAAGTAACCCCCGAAGCTTAGTACAGCACTGAACTAAGTAATCAATTATGCAGCAGCTGGTGTTTTAATTTTTCTGTAAACAGTTTTTCATGAACTCTATTCATGGCTGTAGTGTAGTCTAACCTTATAATATGACAATACTAAATAGCTACTAAACTAAAAACAGAATCATTTTATGGACATTTTACATACAAAAAACAGGATGGCAACAGGCAGTAACACCAAAAATGAATAGATTCTTTACAGGAGTGAATTTTGTCACTTACAGTGGGGTATGGGTTCATGGCCCAACCCTTATATAAGTTATCAAATTGTAAAAACTGGATAGGAACACTGGATGCGGTTAGGTTGTCTGACCATAAGCAAAAGTCATTTAAATATTTTCTAAATAAATACAATGTGAAAAGGGCATAGATCTTGGTTAAGGGTGAATCTTGGGAATCTTGAAAATATTTATAAAGAAATCACTAAATAAAACTAATCTCAACTAAATGTGGTTAAAAGCACACTACCCTAAATACATATCCACTCCAAACAAAAAAAAAAAAAACAAAGTTTACTACATGCTGCTATTATCTTGGGACCTAAAAGAGCTTTGGGTCACTGGCCTGAATGCAAGAATTATACAGGGAAGGGAATGGCCATTTTCAGAGAGAGGTAACTTTAGGGGTATCAGATGGCTTTCAGTGGTGTGGGAAGAAAGTTCACAGCAGGCTTTTAACTATAAACTCTTAAGCCATCCATACACTAACCATTGGGAGCATGACTAGGTAATTGATCAATAGCTTTCTTAAATGATAACTGGCTTACATTGTGCACACATTTAAACTGACCATTGCATCCCAGAATCCACAAATAGCAAGTGGCTCCTGGCTAAAGCAAAGAGCAAACATTCCTAATCAATGTTCAAACAATAAAATATTGATCAAAATTGTCCTAATCCATTAAAATATTCTGTAGTGTATTTCCACTATTAGATTATTCTGATTTAACCTTCTAATCTCATGAGATACCAAGGACTATGAGACACTGAAAGTGAAAATTATGGGATTTTAAGGGTTACGACTATGGTGCACACCAGTTGACATAATATGAAATATGTTACTTTATGTTGACTCAAAAATGCATAAATCTGCCTACCTTATATAGAATCGTTGTCAACAGAGGTCCTATTGTGAATAGGGTTTGCACTGATGAGTATGTGAGGGCTCCAGCTCCAACTCTGTACAGACTGGTGATCTAAGCAGACTCAAAGTCAGTTGTTCAGTTAGCAGAATAGATTTAAAATGGCACTTACTCTTAAACTTTTGAATAAAAGCAGTTTACATACTTCTGTGTACCATCGTCAAAACACAAGAGTGTATAGAAGAAACTGTGAGAGTTAAGCAAAATATAGGGTTAAGCAGACAGATAAACCTGTTACTTTTTCCATTTGTCATGTAACGTTTATAAACCCTGGAAATCTCAAGAAATCAAATTCATGGGTGCTCAAAGAACTATTTGAAATGCTATGGTGGTAATGTGGATTTTCATAGAGCTTCCAGGATCCAAAACATCAGTGGTTGAAGTCAGAAATGAAATGTTGAGCAGGGTACAGGCACTGCCTGATCATGCTGCACTGGTCCTGGGATTCCATTTCTTCCATTTCATTCCACAGAGTCTAAAACCACCACCATCATCATCATCAATCTTCAGTTTTATTCTTTATTAATTATAAAAAGAACTTTTACTTTGAGATCTTCCCCCAAGGGGCAGAGGCTATTTAGTCTCTGCAGTAGTGGAGGCTGATGCTGTGACTTTGCACCAGCTACCTTGATACTCTGCTCATGATTCCTTTGTGATTTCTGACCTGACCTGTGCCTGGAACCTGACTGCCTATCTGCCACCTGCCATGACCTGTGCCTGGAAAGTGACCTTTCATGTCTGCTGCCTGCCTTGACCTGTGCCTGGAACCTGACTTTGCCTGTCTGCCGCCTGCCCTGACCTGTGCCTGGAACTGGACTGAATTCGTCTGCCACTTGTCTCTACAACGAGGCCGCTCCAGCCTTCCTCCTCAGGTAGAGTGACCCCAAGGGTCATGACTTGGTTACCCCTAGCAGCAAAGAGCCTTGCGGGGTGCCCTGGTGAAGACCTGGTGTCACTTGTCACCTAGTGTGACTTTGTGCCTTGGGTGATCCCATGCTACCTGCGTGAGGAGATCCTGACAGTCGGGCCTGTATACAGTTGCCACAGTCAGAGGATAACAATGAGGATATGGTTGGGGGATCCAGCTTTAAAGTGGAGGTAAACTTCTCAGAGAGGTAATCCTTGTCTATAGGAACAAATCAAGAAGTTTACACATGGACACCATGCAGCCTACCTGGACAGATCACTGGGTGCAACAATCCAAAGCACAGCAGTCTCAGTAAACACTTAAGATATTTTCCACTGGATGATGCCTGGATTCCAAAGCCTAGAGACCACAGTCAGCCTAGAGACCACAGCATTGTTGCCATATTGGCACACTCCAAATCTGATCTGACCAGATTTATAAAGGGTTTCCATTTCCAGAACACCTATAACTAGGTGGCCAAAAATGGTATCTGGAAGCATCCACAGCCTTCAGTTCTCTGCTACTCCATTTTAATTTAGTAGTAATAGTTTAATTTATTCTTTAGTTAATAAGTATATGGAACACAAATTCCTGAACATAACATACCTCTAAACATTTGGAACAAAGGATACAAGGTAAGTACAATAGAGACTGTGTAGGTGAAGGTGTTTTATAAAGGATTCGATAGACAAGTGGTAGAGATATAAAATAGGGGATATAGGTCCCTATAGCTAGGCAATGGGATAATTGTATAAAATGGAAAAACTCATGACATAAGTGAGAAGGTTTTAGGAATTTCTGGAGTAAATAGTCGTAACTTTCAATTCCTCATGCAAAATTTTAGGTTAAGAAAATTGTTAAAAAGCATCCCAAACCCATCCCAAAAAAGCATCCCAAAAAAGCAATCCCAAATAGAGGCTTTTAGCATTGTACCTAAATTGCTAGTGATATGAGGATCTAAAGAATGTGCTAATAAAGTACACCTGCAATCCCCTAATGGGAGGAAATAAGATTCAAAATGAACCCATAGTATGTCTGTAGCAATCCCCACTATTGAATCTGATTACATGCTGTAGCTTTGTAATGCTAATAAATATGGGGTAATCTGAATAATCCTAAGGGTTGTGGATACATTCAAATAGTTTTTAATTCTTCCAGATGTTGACATTATTTTTATAGTGAATAAAGGTAGGTAGGTATATGTCAAGGGAAGGGAGAATGTGCAAAACACTGCTAAATGGCCAAATGCTGATAAATCATAAAATGGGAGAGAGTGACGTTTTTGGAAATGTGTTTTTGGAGTGTGTAGTGGTTCCTTATAGCTGGCCACAAATAGTTGTAAGGTAGAGGACTAAGGCTTATTTTTGGTAACAAAATGTAGTTGATCAAGAGTCTGGTGACAAAATGTAGTTGATCAGGTGTTAATCTTAGAAGGTTGATATTATCTGAAAATACCTGAATACTTTGAATGGTTGTTTGGGGTGGGAAAGTGTAATGTCTAAGATCATGTAGGGCACCACAAAAGCTTTTAAAATTTTAGTTTGAGTTATAGAGGCCTTGTGACCAGTGGCAGGGTCAATAAAATGTGTAATTCTATATTTATGCAAATGTGCTATATCATTTTTTGGTAAGTATTGCATTGTGTTATTATGCTAGCTGGGGTGCAATAGGAGGGGTGGGAGTGAGGACTCACCAACAGTTTCCTATTCCAGGTTTACTGTATCACCCAGGTTCTTCAATGACAGTCTATCTTCTCCAGTCTTGGAACTTTAACAATCAGGATTATTCAAACACCCATGAACACCTCTGAATGCCAAGACCTCGACCCTATTGAAGTGATGTATCTGTGGGATCTTAAGAGAGCTGTGCATAAACAAATGCAGAGTAGAGTAATTTAAAGTAAAGTAAAGTAAAATAAAAATTTAAGTTTTCATGAGTATCAGCATATTCCAACAGGGTTAAAGTAACATTATCACGGGGTAACATATAAATCCAATCCTTAGCACTAAAACAGATTACATACATATCAAAAAACAGTGAACAATACATAGCATGAAATGATGCTATGAAAAAAAATCAAGACAGGTCAAGGTCGAATAAAGAGTGCTTCACAGTACACCTGCATCAAGTTAACATACTTTTATTACTCAGAAGAGCCTACAATTCTTCTATACTTTTATGAAACCCAGGTGGTCTTGACCTTTCCACCCTGGTCGTGGATGCTAGCAGTGAGGTCTTCCATGAGCAGAATCTTTTTAACTATCCGAAACCATTGGGACATGCGACCAACCTTCATAATAATGAAATACAAAGTCTTTCTGCATTTAACAGGTGTCTAACCACAGAGGTCTTGTGGAATCTAAGGGATAAAGAACTATGCTGTAGGAGGAAAAGCGCAGGGTCATCTGGGAGGATGTAATCTGTAAATTTATGAACTATTTTCTTTATACCACCTCTAAATGGGTGCAAAGCAGGGCAAGTCCAGAAGATATGAAGCATGGATCCTACTCCTCCGTCACATCTCATTTTACTAAAACCGATTGGAATATATGGTGTAGATGAGAGGGAGTGCAGTACCTTTTTATGGAACACAAATTCCTGAACATAACATACCTCTAAACATTTGGAACAAAGGATACAAGGTAAGTACAATAGAGACTGTGTAGGTGAAGGTGTTTTATAAAGGATTCGATAGACAAGTGGTAGAGATATAAAATAGGGGATATAGGTCCCTATAGCTAGGCAATGGGATAATTGTATAAAATGGAAAAACTCATGACATAAGTGAGAAGGTTTTAGGAATTTCTGGAGTAAATAGTCGTAACTTTCAATTCCTCATGCAAAATTTTAGGTTAAGAAAATTGTTAAAAAGCATCCCAAACCCATCCCAAAAAAGCATCCCAAAAAAGCAATCCCAAATAGAGGCTTTTAGCATTGTACCTAAATTGCTAGTGATATGAGGATCTAAAGAATGTGCTAATAAAGTACACCTGCAATCCCCTAATGGGAGGAAATAAGATTCAAAATGAACCCATAGTATGTCTGTAGCAATCCCCACTATTGAATCTGATTACATGCTGTAGCTTTGTAATGCTAATAAATATGGGGTAATCTGAATAATCCTAAGGGTTGTGGATACATTCAAATAGTTTTTAATTCTTCCAGATGTTGACATTATTTTTATAGTGAATAAAGGTAGGTAGGTATATGTCAAGGGAAGGGAGAATGTGCAAAACACTGCTAAATGGCCAAATGCTGGTAAATCATAAAATGGGAGAGAGTGACGTTTTTGGAAATGTGTTTTTGGAGTGTGTAGTGGTTCCTTATAGCTGGCCACAAATAGTTGTAAGGTAGAGGACTAAGGCTTATTACAAGGACTTGAACTGCAGTGGTCATTCATTCATTACCAATGGAGGTGTAAGTAAGGACATAATGGTAGACACAGAGTTGTAGTGTTCACTTTACATGAAACTGTACATATTAGGATTAGTAATCCTGTGAGTGGTTGTGATTGTTTGAGAGTGAGTGATTGGGAGTGAGAGTGAGTAATGGCTCAAGCTAATAGCTCAATCAATAATGCAAATATATCAGGAGAAAAAGGACAATAGGAGATTTGCAAAAATTGGAAAAACTCACAACATAAGTCAGAACTCTTCTCTGAAAGCCAAGATTGTTTGGGGAATTTCTGTAGTAAATAGTCTTTGTATCTTTCCAATCCACGTGCTAAATCTTAGGTTCAGATGTGGAATTGTAATTTCAAGTATATCAATTAAAACATAAATTTCTGTATTGAAGATAATTGTTAAAAAGTTTTCTTACAAGCATCCCAAACCAAAATAGAGGCTTTCAGCTTGCTAGTGATGGGAAAATTCCAAATTAACTCACAGGGGGGTTTCCCCACTATTGAATCTTATTAGGTCCTGTAGCTTAGTAAAACTATTAAATATGGGAAATCCTTAATCGCCCTAGGGATTGTGGATAAATTCCTTTTATTCATCCCAATTGATCAAGAGCTACTAGTGTAGGTGCAATATCCAGCAATCTGGAGATCTAAAAGTTTGAGGACAGATATCTGTGTCAGGTTTAGAAACTGTTACCAAAACTGAAGGTGAGGCCAATTTAAAATTGCTATTAATATTTGTTAGATAACCCAGCACTATCCAGGGACTTGTGCATTGG